>NW_026652278.1:29799016-29804869 GCF_009828535.3 Hylobates moloch
AAAAAAAAAAAAAAAAAAAAAAAAAACAGGCTGGGCGCAGTGGCTCACATCTGTAATCCCAGCACTTTGGGAGGCCGAGGTAGGCAGATCATGAGGTCAGGAGTTCGAGACCCACCTGACCAACATGGAGAAATCCTGTCTCGGCCGGGCGCGGTGGCTCACACTTGTAATCCCAGCACTTTGGGAGGCCGAGGCGGGCGGATCACGAGGTCAGGAGATCGAGACCACGGTGAAACCCCGTCTCTACTAAAAAAAATACAAAAAATTAGCCGGGCGTGGTGGCGGGCGCCTGTAGTCCCAGCTACTCGGAGAGGCTGAGGCAGGAGAATGGCGTGAACCTGGGAGGCGGAGCTTGCAGTGAGCCGAGATTGCGCCACTGCACTCCAGCCTGGGTGACAGAGCGAGACTCCGTCTCAAAAAAAAAAAAAAAAAAACTGTCTCAAAAAAAAAAAAAAAAAAGGCCGGGCGCGGTGGCTCATGCCTGTAATCCCAGCACTTTGGGAGGCCGAGGCAGGCAGATCGCCTGAGGTCAAGAGTTGGAGACCAGCCTGGCCAACATGGTGAAACCTCGTCTCTACTAAAAATACAAAAATTTGCCAGGCGTGGTGGCGCATGCCTGTAGTTCCAGCTACTAGGGAGGCTGAGGCAGGGGAATCGCTTGAACCCTGAAGGCAGAGGTTGCGGTGAGCCCAGATCGCGCCACTACACTCCAGCTTGGGTGACAGAGCGAGACCCCATCATCTCAAAAAAAAAAAAAAAAAAGAGAGAAAGAAAGAAAGAAAGGTAGGAAAATATACATTACCTACTCATTTCTGTAGAAAGCCATGTGGGAAGGATAAACCAAAAACGAATGAGATGGATTCTTACATGCAGTAGGTGGGAAGGCGGTAGAAAGCACTGCAGGGTGTGGGGGTGCGTAACATTTATTTGAATATACCTTTTTGTATAGTTCTCACTTTTGGTTTTGGATCCATGATAATGCTTTCACATACTCAAAATAAATGAAACAGAACCAATGAGGAGGGAGAAAATGCTAAAATATAATACAAACAGAAATTAATGAACCTAACAGTATTTCAAATCAACCATATAACCACACTGAAAGGGGGAAAAAAAAGATATAACCCAAGTAACTTTTTTTTTTTTGAGATGGAGTCTTGCTCTGTCACCCAGTCTGGAGCGCAATGGTGCGATCTCTGATCACTGCAACCTCCGCCTCCCGGGTTCAAGTGATTCTCCTGCCTCAGCCTCCCGAGTAGCTGGGATTACAGGCGCACACCATCATGCCCAGCTAATTTTTGTATTTTTAGTAGAGACGGGGTTTCACCATGTTGGCCAGGCTGGTCTCGAGCTCCTGACCTCAAGTGATCCACCCACCTTGGCCTCCCAGAGTGCTAGGATTATAGGTGTGAGCCACTGCACCTGGCCTGAAATATACATATATATTTTAAAGGCAGGCAGGAATGAATGCCATGGGTATAGTATTTATTTAGTTAGTTATTATTTTTTGAGACAGAATCTTGCTCTGTTGCCCAGGCTGGAGTGCAGTGGTGTGATCTTGGCTCACTGCAACCTCTGCCTCCCAGGTTCAAGTGATTCTCCTGCCTCAGCCTCTCGAGCAGCTGGGACTACAGGTGTGCACCAACACACCCGGCTAATTTTTGTATTTTTGGTAGAGACAGGGTTTCACCATGTTGGCCAGGCTGGTCTTGAACTACTGACCTCAAGTGATCCACCCACTTGGGCCTCCCAAAGTCCTGGGATTACAGGCACAAGTCACTGCACCAGGCCTCCATAGGTATAGTTTTAGAATTGGAGGTATCAGTATGAATTCATGGTATTTAAGAGAGAAATCAATATAGAAATAGAGTGGTATGTGTATATGTGCGTGTGTGTTTCCTAGTTCTCACCACTGGGAGCAGTGACACTCCAAGAGCAATGATAATACCTAACCCCTGGATCATGGCTTCTATATACCATTCTCCACTAAATAAAACCAGGGCTTCCTGGATAAATGGCTGATTCCTGGGCTGGCAAAGTACAAAATGATTCTGGAACTTCCTACTGTGCCAGAAAGTAAGGAAGTGGTTCAGAGAATGATGGGAACATGCCAAAAGTAGAGAGAAGCCAAACTAAAGGTTCTCACCAAATCAACAACAGTCTAAGCATCAAAGCATCTCGCCAAATCAACAACAGTCTAAGCATCAAAGCATCTCGCCAAATCAACAACAATCTAAGCATCAAAGCATCCTAACAAATTATAATCTATTAATTAAAATAAAAATCTATGAGTCCACACTGACTGTAATGGACCTAGTGACACTGGCTCTAAAGATTTTGGACTTGCCAGCATCTGTAACTGCATGAGCAAATTATTTCTCCTAAATCTCTTTATACATTTGTATTTATATTATGTGTATAGATAATATGTAGATATGTAGATGTGCATCTCCAATTGTTTTTCCTAGAGAGCCCTAATACATTGATATAAATGAATAAATAAGTAAATATGGAGAAGACTCTTCCTTACAGTAAAATCTCAATATCGATGAATGACTGTAGAAACAATTATCAAATGAGAAGTCACCATTTGACAACTATTGCAATAATAATTCAGGCAAGAATCATCAATGGGTGGTAAAAATAGTGGGTAAAAAATCTGATGAGAAACAAGATACTGACATAGCCTCAAAATGCCTTTCCACAAGTTACTTATTATTAATGGAAAAGCAGTAACTATACAGAAGAGAAATCTAGCAGACACCACCTTAACCAAGCAATCAAAGTAATTAGACATCATCAACAGTAATTAGACAAATCAACAGTAATTAGACAAATCAACATCAAGTGCCTCCTGATATGATCACTGAGAAGGGCACAACATGTCTGTGATATTCCTATGGAGAAATACATACACTGATCCTACGCATGAGGAAACATCAGATAAATCCAAATTGAAGGACATTCTATAAAATAACTGACCTGTACTCTTCAAAGGGTCATGAAAAACAGAAAGATTGAGGAAACATTTGAAGGCATCTAAGAGATGTGACAAGTTACTAAAAAAGACTCTGGAGTCGCTGAAGCAGGGTGACCAACTTGTCTTGTTTGCCCAGGACTTTTCTGGCTTTAGAACTGAAAGCCCCACATACCAGGAAAAGCCCAGGCAAATAGGGACAGTTGGTCAACCGATCCTGAAGTGTCCACTGTCTGGCCCGCACAAAGCAAAACACTGCCACACTTAAGCACCGAATATGCATCAAGAGCCACCAAAATGTCAGCAGTGCCAGAGCACAGTCTCTGAAGCCAGGCTGCCTATGCCCAAATCCTGGCTCTGCCGCCCTTCCTGGCTATGTGACTCTTGGCAAATCACTTAGCCTCTCTGTACCTCAGTTTCTTCATCTGTAAAATGTAGATAAGAAGAGTTTACTTCCCCTTCTCACTTCCAATGTAAACTATGAACTTTGGGTGATGATGATGTGTCAACATAGGTTCACTGACTGTAACAAATGTACCAATCTGGGGAAGGATGTTGACAGCGGGAGAGGCTGCATACGTGTGTGTGTGCATGCATGCGTGTGGTAAGCAGAGGGTGTGTGGTAGCTCTCTGTACTTTCTGCTCAATTTTGCTGAGAACCTAAAACTGCTCTAAAAAAGTCTTTTTTCAAAAATGAAGATATTAGTAGCTTCCATATGGTAGCTACTAAAATGAGTTAACATATAATATAGAAAACACTTAGAACAGCACCTGGAACACAGTAGATCTTAGTGTCGGCGATTCCTTACAGTAGCAGTTTCCAGTTCTGCTAATTTACCTAAGGGAATAATCTTACATTTGGAAAAAAAAAAAAAAAAGCCTCTTGCATAAGTATATTCAGTAGTATTTATAAGAATAACAAATCTAGAAACAATCTAACCGTTCTACAAGTAGCGGTATTATATGAGTTCTGGCACATTACGTGGTAGGACATTACAAGTCACTAAAAACAATGGTTCTGAAAGCAGGACTAACCTTTGAGAGGCGAGGGGTTCTCTTTCCACCTCTTACTGGTAAAAAGGAACAGGAACTTTACATCAGAACCCTACTCTATAGACTCTAATGTTTTCTGTTCACCTATTATTCACTATAGTATAAGAATAAACTCCTTTCACAATGGTCATGAAATTGGGACCCTTGTACATTGCTGGTGGAAATGTAAGATGATATAGCTGCTATGGAAAACAGTATGGCGGTTCCTCAAAAATTAAACATAGAATTGCCACATGATCCAGCAATTCTACTTCCAGGTATATATCCAAAAGAACTGAAAGCTGGGTCTTGAATAGAAATTTGTATACTGATGTTCAGAGTAGCATTATTAGCAATAGTCAAAAGGTAGAAGCAACCCAAGAGTCGGTCAATAGATGTATGGACAAGCCAAATTGGTATACACATATAATGGAATATTAGCCTTTAAAAAGGAAGAAAATTCTGACATCTGCTACAACATGGATGAACTCTGAAGATATTATGCTAAGTGAAATGAGCCAAGCACAAAGGGACAAATATCATATGATTCCACTGATATGAGGTACCCAGAGTAGTCACATTCATAGAGACAGAAATAAGATTGGTGGTTGCCAGGGGTTGAAGGAAGTGAGAAAGGAAAGTTATCGTTTAAGGGGTACAGAGTGTTTCTGGAAGTGGAAGGTGGTTATGGTTGCACAACAATGTAAATGTACTTAATTCCACTGAACTGTAAATCTAAAAATGGTTAAAATGGTAAATTTTGGGCTGGGTGTGGTGGATCATACCTTTAATCCCAGCACTATAGGAGGCCAAGGTGGGAAGATTGCTTGAGCCCAGGAGTCTGAGACCAGGAGTCTGAGACCAGCCTGGGCAACATAAGGACATCCCATCTCCACAAGCAATTTAAAAATTAGCTGGGCATGGTGGTGTGCACCTGTGGTCCCAGCTACTCGGGAGTCTGTGGCAGAAGAATCACTGAGCCTGGGAGGTCCAGGCTGCAGTAAGTTGTGGCTGCACCACTGCACTCCAGCCTGAGTGACAGATCAAGACCTTGACTCAAAAAAAAAAAAAAAAAAAAAAGGTAAATTTAAATTATGTAGGCTGGGTGCAGTGGCTCATGCCTGTAATCCCAGCACTTTGGGAGACCAAGGCGGGCAGATCACTTGAGGTCACGAATTCAAGACCAGCCTGGCCAACACAGTGAAACCCTCTCTCTACTAAAAATATAAAAATTAGCTGGGTGTGGTGGCACATGCCTGTAGTCCCAGCTACTCGTGAGGCTGAGGCAGGAGGATCAGTTGAGCCCAGGAGGCAGAAGTTGCCATGAGCTGAGATCACGCCACTGCACTCTAGCCTGGGCAACAGAGTGAGACTCCATCTCAAAAAAAATAATAATTTAAGAAAAAGATAAATTATGCACATTATGCCACAAATAAATGGTTATGAAAAAACACAAAACAAAATTCAACATAAAGTATGATTCAAAATGTTTATGTATATACACAATTTAAAATGTGAGTAAAATATAAATGGGAAAAAGAAAATGCAGGCCGGGCGTGGTGGCTCATGCCTGAAATTCCAACACTTTGGGAGGCCGAGGCAGGTGGATCACGAGGTCAAGAGATCGAGACCATCCTGGCCAACATGGTGAAACCCCATCTCTACTAAAAATACAAAAATTAGCCAGGTGTAGTGGCGGGCACCTGTAGTCCCAGCTACTTGGGAGGCTGAGGCAAGAGAATCGCTTGAACCCGGGAGGTGGAGGTTGCAGTGCACCGAGATTGCGCCACTGCACTCCAGCCTGGCAACAGAGTGAGACTCCGTCTCAAAAAAAAAAAAAAAAA
>NW_026652278.1:29804969-29810981 GCF_009828535.3 Hylobates moloch
AAAAAAAAAAAAAAAGAGAAAGGTTTATTTGATTTGGCCAAAGTGAGAGGGCGGGAGAGCAAATCTCTCAAATCCCTATTAACAGAAAAAAGCAGCAGGGTGGCTTACACCTGTAATCCTAGCACTTTTGGAGGCTGAGGCAGGCGGATTGCTTGAGCTCAGGAGTTCGAGATCAGCCTGGGCAACATGGTGAAACACTGGCTCTACAAAAAAAAAAAAAAATTAACCAGGCGTGGTGGCATGTGCCTGTAGTTCCAGTTACTTGGGGTGCTGAGGCAGAAGAATCACTTGAGCCCAGGAGGTCAAGCCTGCAGTGAGCTGTGTTCACACCACTGCACTACAGCCTGGGTGACAGACTGAGAGCCTGTCTCAAAAAGCAGCAGGGAGTTTTTATGTGACTAAGGAGTGACAGAGCGGGCATTTCAGGGAACCCAGGGTAAAAGTCTGTGTTTCTTCAGTCTCAGATAACCCCTTGAGCCACCAGACTTCTGGGCATCAGCAGCTGGTCACAACGTCCTTCAAGGCATTCATTCCTGCAATTTTTTTTTTTTTGAGACGGAGTTTAGCTCTTTTTGCCCAGGCTAGAGTGCAGTGGCGGGGATCTCGGCTCACTGCAACCTCCGCCTCCCGGGTTCAAGCCATTCTCCTACCTCAGCCTCCCAAGTAGCTGGGATTACAGGCATGCGCCACCATGGCCAGCTAATTTTTTGTATTTTTAGTAGAGACGGAGTTTCACCATATTGGTCAGCTGGTCTTGAACTCCAGACCTCGGGTGATTCACCCACCTCGGCCTCTGAAAGTGCTGGGATTACAGGCGTGAGCCACTGTGCCCAGCCTGCAATTTTTTTTCATGACCGCAAAGTTATCTCCTCCTGCTTGACCAAGAAACAGCACATCAGCAGTTTATATTGTGGGAACAAGGAATATTGGGCAAAAAGTGAGTGGTTAGCATGTGCAAGCAAGCATCGGCCTGATCAGAATTTTTTTTTCTTTTTTTTTTTTCTTTTTGACAAGGTCTCATTCTGTCACCTAGGCTGGAGTGTGAAGGGGTGGGTTGTCCCTCCACACCTGTGGGTTTTTCTCGTTAGGTGGAATGAGAGACTTGGAAAAGAAAGAGACACAAAGTATAGAGAAAGAAAAAAGGGGGTCCAGGGGACCGGCGTTCAGCACACGGAGGATCCCCCCAGCCTCTGAGTTCCCTTAGTATTTATTGATCATTATTGGGTGTTTCTCAGAGGGAGATGTGGCAGGGTCATAAGATAATAGTGGAGAGAAGGTCAGCAGGTAAACGTGAACAAAGGTCTCTGCATCATAGACAAGGTAAAGAATTAAGTGCTGTGCTTTAGATATGTATACACATAAACATCTCAATGTCTTGAAGAGCAGTATTGCTGCCCGCATGTCCCACCTCCAGCCCTAAGGCAGTTTTCCCCTATCTCAGTAGATGGAATATACAATCGGGTTTTACACTGAGACATTCCATTGCCCAGGGACGAGAAGGAGACAGATGCCTTCCTCTTGTCTCACCTGCAAAGAGGCGTTCCTTCCTCTTTTACTAACCCTCCTCAGCACAGACCCTTTACGGGTGTCGGGCTGGGGGACGCTCAGATCTTTCCCTTCCCACGAGGCCAAATCTCAGGCTATCACATGGGGAGAAACCTTGGACAATACCTGGCTTTCCTAGGCAGAGGTCCCTGCGGCCTTCCGCAGTGTTTTGTGTCCCTGGGTTTTGTGAGATTAGGGAATGGTGATGACTTAACAAGCATGCTGACTTCAAGTATTTGTTTAACAAAGCACACCTTGCACAGCCCTTAAGCCATTTAACCCTGAGTTGACACAGCACATGTTTCAGGGAGCACAGGGTTGGGGGTAGGGTTACAGATTAACAGCATCTTAAGGCAGAAGAATTTTTCTTAGTACAGAACAAAATGGAGTCTCCTATGTCTACTTCTTTCTACACAGACACAATAACAATCTGATCTCTCTTTCTTTTCCCCACAGGAGTGCAGTGGCATGACCAGAGCTCACTGCAACCTTGATCTGGGCTCAAGTGATCCTCCTACCTCAGCTTCCTGAGTAGCTGGGACCACAGGTGTGCACCACCACACCCGACTAATTTTTGTAGAGATGAGATCCCCCTATGTTACCCAGGCTGGTCTTGAACTCCTGGGCTCAGGTGATCATCCTGCCTTGGCCTCCCAAAGTACTGAGATTATAGGCTTGAGCCACCGTGCCTGGCCTGTGATCAGAATTCTCATTTTTTTAGTCACTAAAAATGCTGGGGGGCACTCTATTCTCCATTATGTGATTAGTTCACATTGTATGCCTGTATCAAAACATCATATATACCCCACAAATATATACAAAAAACTTTTTTTTTGTTTTTTTTTGAGACAGAGTCTTGCTCTGTTGCCCAGGCTGGAGTGCAGTGGCGCAATCTCAGCTCACTGCAAGCTCCGCCTCCCGGGTTCACGCCATTCTCCTGCCTCAGCCTCTCCAAGTAGCTGGGACTACAGGCGCCTGCCACCACGCCCGGCCAATTTTTTGTATTTTTAGTAGAGATGGGGTTTCACCATGGTCTCGATCTCCTGACCTCGTGATCCGCCCGCCTCGGCCTCCCAAAGTGCTGGGATTACAAGCGTGAGCCACTGCGCCCGGCCACAAAAAACTTTAAAATTTTAAATGTTATTGCTCAGGAAAAAAAAATTTAAATGCTGGGGTGCTGAAATCTCAAGGGCCCCATTACTACACTCCTTAGGAACCTCGTCCTCTATCTGCTGTAAGGACTGGTCCCAGAATGAGAGAATTTAAAAGACATTCCCCCCCAAAAATGTTCATAATGTCACCCCGGAAACCTGTGAATATGTTATATTACATGACCAGGGAGAAGTAAGGTTGCAGATGGCAGTAAGGTTGCTAATGAGCTGACCTTAAGATAAGGAGATGATCCTGGATTATCTGGTTGGACCCAATGTAATCACAAGGGTCCTTAACTGTGGAATAGTGAGGTGGCGGAGTCAGAGTCAGAGTGATGCAATGAGTGAAAGACTTGACCAGCCATCACCGGCTTTGAATACGGAAGACGGTCATGAGCCAGGGAATGCAGGCAGGCTCTGGGATCTGAAAAAAGCAAGAAAATGGATTCTTCCCTGGCGCCTCCAGAAGGAATGCGGTCCGGCCAACCCCTTGCCAGTGAGCCATTTCAGACTTCTGACTTCCAGGACTGTAAGAAAATAAACTTGTCTTGTTTTCAGCCGCCAAGTTTGTGGTGATTTGTTACAACATCAATAGGAAACTAATACACCTCCCTGCTCCTGTTTATAACTTTGTTCCTGTCCTAAAATCCCAGCACCTGGGAGTATTCACGGCTATCCATGGACTGACCACACCCCAGCCTGGAGTTCGGTAGTGGGCCCATGGCACTGGCCAGGTTTTCCATCTCTTCTGGGTGGAGAGTGGGGAACAAGCAAGACTAAGCTCAAGTGGAGCCTGGGAAGGAAATTTTCAGGCAAAAAGAAAAATAATGGCCAAACTGTGAGTTTCTCAGCATTTGTTCACCCTGATTCCAGTACCAGCCCCCAGTATTTTGAAGTCCCACACCTTATCTATTCTCAGGAAAGTACTTCTGGTGGAGTTGAATCTATTGTATCCTTAGGTTTGGGTGATTTAGGGCTAAGCCTTTTGGCACAGCCATCCCGCTGGCCAGTGATTGACTTGGGCTAGCCCTTGACATGATATGGGCCAATGCAAGGCAAGCCTAGGACTTTATTTTCTTGTTGGGTGGAGGGGATTTTTTGCTTTTCCCAGGACAGAAATCAGAAAGGGTCCTGGACTTAACTTACACAGGCCAGCAAATTCCTTCTTTATTTAAGCTAGTTAAATGGTCTATTGCTTGCACCAATGATACACCCCAGGATATTTCCTAACCCCCGCCCCCAGCCACCAGCACTTCGTTAAAAAAATTTTGGCTGGGCACGGTGGCTCACGCTTGTAATCCCAGCACTTTGGAAGGCCGAGGCGAGCGGATCACGAGGTCAGGAGATCGAGACCACGGTGAAACCCCGTCTCTACTAAAAATACAAAAAAATTAGCTGGGCGTGGTGGCGGGCGCCTGTAGTCCCAGCTACTTGGAGAGGCTGAGGCAGGAGAATGGCGTGAACCCGGGAGGCGGAGCTTACAGTGAGCCGAGATTGCGCCACTGCACTCCAGCCTGGGCGACAGAGCGAGACTCTGTCTCAAAAAAAAAAAAAAAAAAAATTTTTTTTGAGACAAGAATCTCACTCTGTCACCCAGGCTGGAGAGCAGTGGTTTGGTCATGGCTTACTGCAGCCTCAACCTCCTGGGCTCAAGCAGTCCTCCCACCTTAGCCTCCTGAATAGTCGGAACTACAGGAGTGCCTCACCACGTTCCACAGATTTTTTTAAAATTTTTTATTCATTTTATTATTTTTTGAGACAGAGTCTCACTCTGTTGCCCAGGCCGGAGTGCAGTGGCACGATCTCGGCTCACTGCAACCCCCTGGGTTCAAGCGATTCCCCTGCCTCAGCCTCCTGAGTTGCTGGGACTATAGGCGCGTGCCACCATGCCCGGCTAATTTTTTGTATTTTAGTAGAGACGGGATTTCACCATGTTGGCCAGGATGGTCTCGATCTCCTGACCTCGTGATCTGCCCGCCTTGGCCTCCCAAAGTGCTGGGATTACAGTTGTGAGCCATTGCGCCCGGCCTGATTTTTTTATTTTTTGAAATTTTTTGTAGAGATGGAGTCTCACTATGTTGCCCAGGTTGGTCTCCAACTCCTGGGTTCAAGCGATCCTCCTGCCTCAGACTCCCAAGGTGCTAGGATTACAGATGTGAGCCACTGCATCTGGCCATGAAAACTTTCAGTATATAGCAACCTGAGAAGCTTTTGCTCAGGGAACCTTGTGATCAGAAACTCACTTGAGGGCAAAATGGAGGACAGATTAGAGAGCGAGGGGGTGGAAGCTAGTCATGGAGGAGGTTCTCGTGTTAGCTTAGGAAAGGTGAGAACCAAACAGGAGCAAGGGATGGAAAAAAGAGATGTGAGTAGGATTCACCTGGACTTGATCCAAGATGGTTGTTTTGATGAAGTGCGTAAGATGGAGGGTGGATGCACATGTTTCCGCCTTGGCCACCTGGATGGGCAGTTAAGGCAGTCCTGGAGGTATAAAATGCTGAAGGGAGATTGGAAGTTTAAGGAATGGTGAATTCGGGTGGGCCATTCTGGATATTCTGTTCAGGTTGGACATGGGAGGTGTGGAGGTAGTCATGAAGGAAAAGGTACTAGGTGAAGTTACCGTAACAGCTGCCACCCTGGGCTTGTCTCCATCTGGTCCCTATCACACTATTGACATCTCGGCTGCCAGCTTCTTTGGACCCCACTCAACGCCTCTTGCAGGCAGCTATCTTGTTTTTTTTTATTTTTTGAGACAGAGTCTTGCTCTGTCAACAGGCTGGAGTGCAGTGGCGCGATCTCGGCTCACTGCAACCTCCGCCTCCCGAGTTCAAGTGATTCTCCTGCCTCAGCCTCCTGAGTAGCTGGGATTATAGGCGCCCATCACCGCGCCTGGCTAATTTTTTTTGTATTTTTTAGTAGAGATGGGGTTTCACCATATTCGCCAGACTGGTTTCAAACTCCTTACCTCAGATGATCTGCCCACCTCGGCCTCCCAAAGTTCTGGGATTACAGGCGTGAGCCACCGCGCCCGGCCAGCAATCTTGTTTTTGAAGTCCCCTTTACCTCACAGCCTGTGGCCTGGCATGGATTAAAAGTTTGAGCGAGTAGGCCGGGCGCGGTGGCTCACGCTTGTAATCCCAGCACTTTGGGAGGCCGAGGCGGGCGGATCACGAGGTCAGGAGATCGAGACCACGGTGAAACCCCCTCTCTACTAAAAATACAAAAAAAAATTAGCCGGGCGTGGTGGCGGGCGCCTGTAGTCCCAGCTACTCGGAGAGGCTGAGGCAGGAGAATGGCGTGAACCCGGGAGGCGGAG
>NW_026652278.1:29811081-29819407 GCF_009828535.3 Hylobates moloch
ATTTTATTTTTTATTTTTTTTTGAGACGGAGTTTCGCTCCTGTCACCCAGGCTGGAGTGCAATGGCACTATCTCGGCTCACCACAATCTCCGCCTCCCGGGTTCAAGTGATTCTCCTGCCTTGGCCTCCCAAGTAGCTGGGACCAAAGGCACGCACCACCATGCCTGGCTAATTTTTGTATTTTTTGTTTGTTTTTGTTTTTTTCGAGACAGAGTTTGGCCCTTGTTGCCCAGGCTGGAGTGCAGTGGCGTGATCTCGGCTCACTGCAACCTCCGCCTCTCGGGTTCAAGTGATTCTCCTCCCTCAGCCTCCTGAATAGCTGGGATTACAGGTGCAAGCCACCACATCCAGCTTTTTTTTTTTTTTTTTGTATTTTTAGTAAAGACGAGTTTCACCATGTTGACCAGGCTGGTCTCGAACTCTTGATGTCAAGTAATCTGCCCACCGCAGCCTCCCAGAGTTCTGGGATTACAGGTGAGAGCCACTGCGCCAGGCCAACTCTTTTTAATTTTCAAATTTTAATTAGCTAGTCATTAAAAGATATTACTCCAGCCTTCTTTTGATTAGTATGAAAACAAAACAAAAGTCACATTGTCACATGTGTAAAAATTCAAACACAATGGCAAGTAAGACTTTTTCCCATCCTAGACTCAATAGACTCCACTGCCACTTCCTAGGGGCACTGCCATTAATATGTTCTTTTTTTTTTTTTTCCCAGCAGTCTTTCTCTGTCACCCAGGCTGGAGTGCAGTGGCACAATCTCAGCTCACTGCAATCTCCACCTCCCAATTCAAGCGATTCCTGCCTCAGCCTCCCAAGTAGCTGGAATCACAGGCGTGTGCCACCACACCTGGCTAATTTTTTATACTTTTGGTAGAGACAGTGTTTCACCATGTTGGCCAGGCTGGTCTCAAACTCCTAATCTCAAGTGATCCGCCCACCTCGGCCTCCTCAAGTGCTGGTATTAAGAGTGAGCCACTGCACCCGGACTTTTTTTTTTTTTTTTCCAGACAGAGTTTCACTCTCATTGCCCAGGCTGGAGTGCAACAGCATGATCTTGGGTTACTGCAACCTCCACCTCCCAGGTTCAAGTGATTCTCCCACCTCAGCCTCCCAAGTAGCTGGGACTACAGGCACCCGCCACAACACCTGGCTCATTTTTATATTTTTAGTAGAGACAGGGTTTCATCATGTTGGTCAGGGTGATCTTGAACTCCTGACCTCGGGTAATCTGCCCGCCTCAGCCTCCCAAAGTGCTGGGATTACAGGCGTGAGCCACCATGCCCGGCCAAGATGTTCTTATATGGCCTTTCAGGAATGGTCTGTGCACATAAAAAGTATACGTGTACGTGCGTATTTTCCACCATCCTCTTTTTAAAAAACTTAAGTGAGCACGTGGTACATGTGCTTGCCTTTCTGCACCTTGCTTTTCCCACTTAATACATCTTGGAGATTATTCCACATCGTCACACACATTATTATATTAGCGCATACTCATGTATGGGTATACCATTATTTAACCTACTCCCTTATAGAGATATAAATTGCAACACTCTTTAATAATAGAAATTGCTGGATTAAAATTTGGAATTACATGATTTCTTCTAATTTTTCCAAAGGAATCTTTATGTCATTATCATCAACCACTACTATGGGCTTCTTGGGAACATAAGAAATGTCTCTTGCCTTTTAGGGGTAGGGGTTCTTTTTTTTTTTTTTTGAGATGGAGTCTGGCTCTGTCGCCCAGGCTGGAGTGCAGTGGCGCCATCTCGGCTCACTGCAAGCTCTGCCTCCTGGGTTCACACCATTCTCCTGCTCAGCCTCCTGAGTAGCTGGGACTACAGGCGCCCGCCATCACGACCGGCTAATTTTTTGTATTTTTAGTAGAGACAGGGTTTCACAGTGTTAGCCAGGATAGTCTCGATCTCCTGACCTCATGATCCGCCCGCCTCGGCCTGCCAAAGTGCTGGGATTACAGGCGTGAGCCACTGTGCCCGGCCTTAGGGGTTCTTAATAACAGTTGAGAGCACAAAGTGAATATACAAGGAGATAAATACAACAAAGCACATGCTAGATAATAAATGATACAAGTAGCCTAGAGCTATAAAGAGATGACTGAGAAGTAAAATAGTCATCAGTGACACAACATGAGAAATCTAGATTTTTTCCAAGAAAGGCATTTTAGTTTACTGGGCCAGCCAGTTAAGCGTTTGAAAACTACAGTTTGATACATGCCAACTCTGGGACCATGACAGTCTGTTTAACATTGCTGCACTAAAATGGAGTACACCATATGCTACAGTGTATGAAAGAAGTAATTTATAAGTATCTAGCCGGGCATAGTGGCTCACGTCTGTAATCCCAGCACTTTGGGAGGCTGAGGTGGGTGGATCACCTGAGGTCAGGAGACCAGCTTGGCCAACATGGCAAAACCCTGTTTCTACTAAAACTACAAAAATTAGCCAGGCGTGGTGGCATGTGCCTGCAGTCTCAGCTACTCGGGAGGCTGAGGCAGGGGAATCCCTTGAACCTGGGAGGCAGCAGTTGCAATAAGCTGAGATTGCACCACTGCACTCCCTGGGCGACAGAGTAAAACTCTGTCTCAAAAAAAAAAAAAAAAAAAAAAAAGAAATGTATCTAACTAATTTGGCAAAATCAGGTAAAGTTGAAGAGGAACATACCCTAAGACTCAGTAAATCTACACTCTTGGAGAACTATCTATCTCACATGTACACAGGAGATACATATGAATTTGTTTACAGCAACATTGTTTAAAATAGCAACAAGTAAATAAACCAACAAACCTGGAAACAAACCTAAATATTCAACAGAACAGGAAAAGATAAGAAACAATATATTCATTTTAATGGAATGCCAGATAATGGTGAAAATGAATGAACTAGAGCTATATATTTCAACAGGGATGAATCACACAATACTGAGTGAAAAGTATACCATTTCAAGTTTGGCAAAAACAATGCTACATATTGCTTAGGAATAGATATACACGTGGCAACTATATAAAAAAAAGGCATGGGAATGACAAACACTTTTTTTTTTTTTTTTTTTGAGACAGAGCCTCACTCTGTCACCCAGACTGGAGTGCAGTGGCACGACCTCAGTTCACTTCAACCTCCACTGCCCGGTTTCAAGTGATTCTCCTGCCTCAGCCTCCCGAGTAGCTAGGATTACAGGCGCCCGCAACCACACCCAGCTAATTTTTTTTTTTTTTTTTGTATTTTTAGTAGAGACAGGGTTTCGCCATGTTGGCCAGGTTGGTCTCGAACTTCTGACCTCAGGTGATCCACTCGCCTCAGCCTCCCAAAGTGTTGGGATTACAGGCGTGAGCCACTGCACCCGGCCCTTTATACCTTTTTCTAATTATTTCTAATATTCAATTATTTCATAATTTTCAAAGGGGATGTCAGAAAACTTGATTTTACCTGAGTTCAGAATGATTTCCTATTAGGACTTTTAACATTCTTTATTTTAAGTTAAAAGGTAAATTTTTAGGGTACTCACCCAATGAATTCCAGTAATAAAGACATATCAAGTTCAGGTGGAATACGAAACACGGATTCTAGGACTTTTTTAGATCTTCCTTTGCTTGAAGGAACTGGCTGTGGAACAGCTATTTAATAGTCAAACAAAAATGTTAATTAAGAATAAAAATGTCATAAATTGAGATATTTGGAAAAATACACAAGTATTATAACTTTGTTGAGTATTTAAAAGATCATAAACCACTCAATCTCCCTGTCTTTAATGACATCAGCTAATCTGTCAAAGCCAGTGAAATGAGAGGCAAGCCTGGGGACCACTCCACAATGGAAGGCAGACATGTGGCTGGCTTATTAGGGCCGCAGAGAGAGCTCACTAGAACAGCAACATGTGTAGACAACCCTGCATAAGCACTACTATGTGCTAGGGCTCATACTTAGCACTTCACATGCATCATCTCATTCGTCCTTACTAAAGTACCAGTGCTACTTTTTTTTTTCTCTTAACTAATAAAGAAACTGAGACCGCCAGTCGCCATGGCTAATGCCTGTAATCTCAACCCTTTGGGAGGCCAAGGTGGGTGAATCACCTAAGGTCAGGAGTTCGAGACCAGCCTGGCCAACATCGTGAAACCCTGTCCCTACTAAAAATACAAAAACTAGCCAGGCATGGTGGTGTGTGCCTGTAATCCCAGCTATTTGGGAGGCTGAGACAGGAGGATCGCTTGAGACTGGAAGACGGAGGTTGCAATGAGCCGAGATCATGCCACTGCACTCCAGCCTAGGCGACAAGAGCGAAACTCTGTCTCAAAAAAAAAAAAAACCTGAGGCTTAGAGAGAGTAAGCAATTTGTGTAAAGTCACCCAGCTAAGTCAAAGAACCAGGATTTAAGCCAAGCAAGGTGGCTCATGTCAGTAATCCCAGCACTTTGGGAGGCCGAGGTGGGTGGATCACTTGAGGTCAGGAGTTCGGGACCAGCCTGGCCAACATGGTGAAACCCCATCTCTACTAAAAATACAAAAAAAATTAGCCGGGTGTGGTGGCACATGCCTGTAATCCTAGCTACTCAGGAGGCCAAGGCAGGAGAATTGCTTGAACCTGGAGACAGAGGTTGCAGTGAGCCAGGATCATGCCACTGCACTCCAGCCTGTGCGACAGAGTGAGAGTCCACCTCATTTAAAAAAAAAAAAAAAAAAAGCCAGGCACGGTGGCTCACACCTGTAACCCTAGCACTTTGGGAGGCCAAGGTGGGCAGATCACCTGAGGTCAGGAGTTCAAGACCAGCCTGACAAACATGGAGAAACCCCGTCTCTATTAAAAATACAAAATTGGCCAGGCACGGTGGCTCAAGCCTGTAATCCCAGCACTTTGGGAGGCCGAGGAGGGCAGATCACGAGGTCAAGAGATTGAGACCATCCTGGCCAACATGGTGAAACCCCATCTCTACTAAAAATACAGAAATTAGCTGGGCATAGTGGCGGGCGCCTGTAGCCCCAACTACTCGGGAGGCTGAGGCAGGAGAATCGCTTGAGCCCAGAAGGCAGAGGTTGCAGTGAGCCAAGATCATATCACTGCACTCCAGCCTGGTGACATCTCAAAAAATAATCATAATAAATAAATAAAAATACAAAATTAGCCAGGTGTGGTGGCGCATGCCTGTAATCTCAGCTACCTGGGAGGCTGAGGCAGGAGAATTGCTTGAACCCAGAAGGTGGAGACTGCGGTGAGCTGAGATCACGGCATTGCACTCTAGCCTGGCAACAAGAGCAAAACTCCGTCTCAAAAAGAACCAGGATTTAAATCCAAATCTATTTCACGTCCATTCCATGACATTACATCATCATAAAAACTAACGTTTGAACAGTTACTGTGTGCCAGGCACTGTTTTAAGTGCTTATATTACTCTATATTTTTTTAAATGAAGTGGTATGATTATCATTATTTTGTAGATGAGAAAACAAGACATTTACGTATGTAACTGGCTTGGCTTAAGTTATACACCTCATAAAGTGGCAGGGCTAGGAACAAACTCAGAGAATCTAGCTCCACAATCTGCAATCTCTAATTTTTATAAATAAATTGGATTACACACAGCATTACCTTCAAAATCTCTCTGATCACATAATAAGCTACCCCCAAAAGGAACTTCAAAGGGCATATATTTTATCGTTAGTATTCTTTAATCTATAAGTACATTATGGTATACACCCAAACTTACCAGGTTTAGGTACTTCTAGACCTCTTTCTTTATAGAAATCATGCATTTGCTTTTTTTCTCCTAAAAAATGATAAAACACAGACTAAATTACACTTAAAATGTAACTAGTAGAGTCAGAGATTCTGGGATTCACAACCATGTAATAAAAGAAACTTACTTTCCTCTAGATTGATCACTAATTTGTACACTATGTCTTGTAACTGTCGGTCCAACCTAATAAAAGGAAAGGATGGAGAAGACCTCAGAATTCAGAAAAATGCATTTTGGTACAGAGTGAGTTAATTGTGTTTTCTCTTGAGAGTGGATATCTTCTTTCTGAGAGGTGAGTTACTTTCAAGTAGCATTTAGAGTTCCTAAAATATAACTCACTCAAGAAAACCTTAAGTAAATATATGTAATCATTAAGTATTCACAGATTCTTGAATGGGTCACTAAACTGTTTCATGTGCGTTGTTTTTTTTGTGAGTGTGTGACAAGGTCTCACTTTTGTCACCCAGGCTGGAGTGCAGTGGCTCAATCATGGCTCACTGCAGCCTCTACTTTCTAGGCTTAGGTGGATTTTTCCCACCTCAGCCTCCTGAATAGCTGGGACTAAAGGCGCGTGACACCACGCCTGGTTAATTTGATTTTATTCCCTTCATAAGAATACGAGTTGAGGGCAGAGACTGTATTTTGAACCTCTGTCTATCATCTGCAAAGCACTCCTGTGTGAAGGTAGTAAAAATCAATAGTATTTGTTGAATAAATAACAGTAATCTACTGTTAGTATTTTTCCTCTCTTAAGAAACTGAGTATGAACTGGAAATTTGAATAATAAGCCACAATGAGCTAATGACAAATGGGCTTTACTAAAGAGGCCAGTTGTTTCAGATATTACTTCTAAAAAAACAGAATTTGGAATACCTATATACTGGAAATGAAAAGCCTAAACTAGTCTCATTAACTTGAGTGAGTGATGGGATTAAAATTCTCAGGAAAGAGGCCTGTGCCTCTTTTAAGTCCTCAGCAGATATTACAGTGCCTAGTACATACAGTAAGTGCTCTATACATATTTCTTAAAAGAATATGTAGTTCCCTTTTAATTTTGAAAGAGGTCAAGAGTTGTTTTTTTTTTTTTTTTTGAGACATTCTCATCACTCTGTCGCCCAGGCTGGAGTACAGTGGCACGATCTTGGCTCCTGCAACCTCTGCCTCCCAGGTTCAAGCGATTCTCCTGCCTCAACCTCCCAAGTAGCTGGGATTACAGGCATGTGCCGCCACTCCTGGCTAATAGTGGAGACGGGGTTTCACCATGTTGGCCAGGTTGGTCTTGAACTCCTGACCTCAAGTGATCCACTCACCTCGGCCTCCTAAAGTGCTGGGATTATAGCATTAGCCGCTGAGCCCATCCTGAGAGGTCAAGAATTTATTCCAACTATATAACTTCAAGCTTTCAGAAAAAGTGTATTTAAAATACAACTGTAAATTATATATTCTTCTTACCTTATGTTATAAAGAGGTTGTGTCTGATGTACCACTATATTGCATTTTGGACATCTGTTGCTGTAGTAAAAATGTCTTACGATGCAGCTTTTACAAACTGTTGAAAAAGAAAATGTTGAAGTCAGGATGCTTTCAAGACATTTCAAAAACTGAAAAATTATTCAGAAATGTGACCGGTATGCTTACAGGTATGAAGACATTCTGTGATGGTAGTTGCATCTATTAAGTAACCTTTGCAAATGGAACACAAGATGTATGGGGTCAGCTCAGAGAGATTAATCAGGCGCTGCAAATAAATGGAAACAGTTTTAAAATACAAGTCCTTGCCTTTTTCAAATTCTTTTTTTTTTTTTTTTTGAGACAGAGTCTCACTCTGTAGCCCAAGCTGAGTGCAGTGATGTGATCTCCGCACACTGCAACCTCCACCTCCTGGATTAAAGCTATTCTCCTGTCTCAGCCTCCCGAGTAGCTGGGATTACAGGCACGCACAACCACACCTGGCTAATTTTTGTATTTTTAGTAGAGATGGGGTTTCACCATGTTGGCCAGGCTGGTCTCGAACTCCTGACCTCAGGTGATCCACCCGCTAAAGCCTCCCAAAGTGCTAGGATTACAAGCGTGAGCCACCGCGCTCAGTCCACCTTCTTCAAAACCTTAAACCATAATTTCAAAATGTCATTGCAACATGGAAACATATACCTCCAACCCATTAAAATACTGCTGAAAGTTACAATAACAACACAATATAAATTATTGTTTCTTTCTTTCTTTTTTTTGAAAGGGAGTCTGGCTCTGTCGCCCAGGCTGGAGTGCAGCGGCAGGATCTCGGCTCACTGCAACCTCCGCCTCCCAGATTCAAGTGATTCTCCTACCTCACCCTCCTGAGTAGCTGGGATTACAGGCGCGTGACACCACGCCCGGCTACTTTTTGTATTTTTAGTAGAGACGGGGTTTCACCGCTTTGGTCAGGCTGTACTCCTGACCTCGTGTTCTGCCTGCCTCGGCCTTCCAAAGTGCTGGGATTATAGGCGTGAGCCACACCGCGCCCGGCCAAATTATCGTTTCAAAAGGATCTTTACGCCGGGCGCGGTGGCTCACGCCAGTAATCCCAGCACTTTGGGAGGCC
>NW_026652278.1:29819507-29880410 GCF_009828535.3 Hylobates moloch
CAGAAGAGCTCCCTTCACAGTGGGATTCCCCCCAGGCTCAGGCTGTCCCTGGACCTGCACAGGTCAGGACCACAGTGATCAGTCAGACTTTGGCAAGAAGCAGGGCCTGCACCTTGCTAACCCCTGGCACACTGCCAGCCCACAGCCAGTGCCTACTTGCTGACTTGAAAACAAATGTAGGGGCACCTCCCTCAGAGAGTGGCTCCTCTCTGAAAGGCGTTTCTCCTGCATTCCTCCATCCTCAAAAGCAGTGAAAGATGTGAGTCCCTATGACCGCCTGTCCTCAGAGTCCTATGCTATAGCTAGAGATAATTAGTTTAGCTACAAGGAAGAACTTCTAAATCCCACAGTTTGGGCAAGACTGGAACTAGTCAGTGAGGGTGTAGGGACTCTCAGCCCCTGGCCTCCCTCCACAGAGGCATAGGATTGCTTCTTCATTCCTGGCCTAGGAGTTCATGTGGGGTGACTTGCATGCCTTGCTTGGCTTTGCACTGGGTCTTGAATGGAATGTCCAGCATCCAGGTTGGTGACAACCTTAGATGGTGCTCCAGTACAGTCTGGAAGCTCAGTGCCAGGGTTTGGTAGCCCAGCTGGGATAATGTGGGCACAAGCGTCCTAGAGGCAACCTGAGGCCACAGCGTGGTCGCCTGGCCTTGGGGCATGAACGTCGCCTGTTTGCTCCAGAAGAATGGGCTTCTCCCACTTCTTCCTCAGCTAGCACTCCAGAGAAAGAGCGCCCCATTACCATTCCATCAGCGGCTGTTTACTGGGGCTCAGCCTGTCAGAGCTGATTGGGCTGGGTGGCCTGGTGAATTAAAGGGAGATCTGAATTTGTTTTCCTCATCTACGGAACGCTCAGGCTAGTGGAGAGAAGACCTGCTCCATCATCCCAGGACCATTTAAGGCAGGATGTGACTGTACCACTGTGCAATTAGAGGGTGACTGGAGAGGGAGCTCAGAGAACAGTGACCTCATTGAGAGCTGAGGAAGTCAGCAGAGACCTCCTGAACGAGGGGGGCCTGGAGCTGGCCCCCACAGGATGGGTAGGCTTGGAGGGTGGAACGCAGGGCAAAGGCTTGTGTACTGCGGCTACCTCAGCCCCTTGTCTCAGGAGTCAAACTGCCCGGGTTCACCCTGGAAACCCTGGCTCTGCTGATTACCGGTTGCGTTAACTTCTCTGTGCTTCAGTTTCCTCATCTGGAAAATGGGGATGATGATAGAATGTACTTCGTGGGGCTGTTTCAAGAATAAAATAAATGAGTGTATCTCAGGTGCTTAGAACTATGGCAGCTCCTAGTAGGGGCCAAATAAATGTTAGTCCTTATTATTACTAATGTTCCATACATGCCTAGCATTTTACACCACACATTTACATATATAATCTGATTTGATCCTCCCAACAAGGTGATCATCCCCATTTTACTGACTAGGAAGCTGAGGCCAAGGGAGGCTAATAGACTTGCACAAGGCTACACAGCCAGGAAGTACAGCCCACACCAGAGCTGTCATTCCTGACTCCTGGGCCAGGATTCCCTTTCACATCAGCTGCCCAGGAGCCGAGAATACAATAGCTGCCACAGGACTGAGGACCTCTCTGAACTTCGGTTTCCACTTACAGGATTGCAGTGAGGATTAAAAGAATTTATGCAAAACACTTTGCACAAAGTCTGTCTTACAGGAAATAATAAATGGCAGCTGTTAATCAAGAAAGTCACCTGCCCCCACACCACCATCACCTACTGGGAAAAGTCAAGCATGGGGACACCTTCCAGCTCCCGTGCAAATGTGACCTGTGCATAGTGGGTGATGTTGTCAGGAGGAGTGAGGTTGACTCGCCCCCTCCCTGTGCCCTTATTTTTCCTGGTTTGGCTTCTTTTCTTGCCTTGCTCCAGCAGGGTTCCCTCTTAGACTCCTCTTCAGCTCACTCACTCTCCAGGACTTCAAAATACACATTGCTGGCCATTTGGAATCCTACCCCGGGGTTCCCAAGCCCTGTCCCTGGCCTTCCTCCTGCTCACTAGAAACTACCTTAACCCTGTTATGCTCTGCTCACTCCTTAGCTCAGACATGAAGGAAAAAGATGGAGGAAAAATAAGCCAACACAATCAGAACCTGGCCAGGGCAAGTTGAGTGGGTGTGAGGATTCCCCATCCACCCCCACTGCCTTGATGCACAGGGCTTCCAGGAGGAGAGGGTGTCAGAGAAGGGCAGTGATGAACATTGCCTGTCTTAGGTCAAGTTCCTTAAATGCAGAGCCTGAGACGAGGATTCGCCTGCATGTGGCTTTTGAGGGTATGCTCTCACGTGAACTTCCTGTGGCGGGGAAGGAAACAGGATGGGGCAGAAGAGGAAGTGAGGCAGAGATGTGTGTTCAGCTAAGTCTAGCCTCCGCCTGATCCCACGGGGAGCTCTGGAGGGTGAATGGCACCACAGAACTGTTCCATCTTAGGGGACAGCTTTTATAGCCCCCCCCCACATCAGTCATCCATTGTCTATGGGCTGCCTCTTCTTCCAAAGGGTGTGGAGCATGAGCATGATGGCTCTGATGGCCGGGGGCATGCATCTGAAGAAGGGGGCAGCTGGAAGCCCCTAGCAGCAGCTCACACTCACAGCACTGAGGAGAGGAGCCGCAGCTGGTACAGGGGCTCGGGACAGCATCTGCTATACACACTAACACCAGCTCAAGGCTCTGCTTCTGCTTCCCTGCCTCTAGGGAGGGTGTTTGAAGGGACCCTGCTGATTCCCCCAGGCTCACCCCCAGGAGCAGTGACTCAGCAGAACCCCAGAGAACTTAACAGTCTTTCAACCCCAGGGAGGGTTAGCAGCCAGCCTTGGGAATAGCCTTGCCAGCCCTTTGCCTCACCTGAAATTTCAGAGCAAGGAAATCCCAAGGGGTGGAAGCAGAGAGCACCCATTATTTCCAGAAGGGTCTCAATTTTAGCTCCAAAGATGCTGGGATGTGCTGAGCATTTCTGCTGCCCAAGTGTGGAGTCTGGGGGATATGCTTGGAGTGTTAGGCCAGCTGATTTGCTTTGGCCCATGTGGCTGCAGGCTGATGGCTGAGGGCTCATAGAAATTTGACTGGCTCGTGGAGCTGACAGAGAAATTAGAGAAGAAAGGAACCCATGGCTTGGTTACATGCTTGCCTATCCGCCAGTCAAATCCTGGCAGAAAATCTCACACATGGGCCACATGTCTTGGGACCTAGGACACAGGCTTGTGATATGTCTGGGTGGTGTAATGGTCAGAGTTCAGGGTCAGCCTGTAGATTTGAAAAGTGGTGAGTGCCTGGGGCTCCTGTGGTCAAAGGCAGAAGCTCCATCCCTGGAGAAGCTGACTCAGACAGGGCCCACTGGCTCTTGGGGGACAGATGGAGTGTTGTGCAGTGGTGCTGCGGTTGGGGGTAAGGATTGGGGGTCTGTGAGTAGGGCCAACAAGGTGGTAGAGTGGGGAGCCAGTACACTGCTGACCCAGGGGGCTGACATTGGCATATCCATCAAATCCTATAGAAAATTTTTTAGGGGAACTGCCCGTAAGGGAGCCCCCGAATTGTTTTCACCAGGGCTAGAACATGCTTTCTGGACCCTGGAAGTGAAAATCCACTGTGTCTGGGACCACCGGCCTTTATGAAGTCTGCAGAGCCTTGGAAGGGCAATGAGAAGCTATGGACCCATGTGGGACAGGCAGTTCTCCAGCAAGGCCTCCTGGGAAAGAAAACCCAGACATTTCATGGGCAGAAAGGGGCGGAGAATTACTCCAGAGCCCAGACACCCTGAAGAGTGG
Source organism: Hylobates moloch (assembly GCF_009828535.3). Lineage (NCBI taxonomy): Eukaryota > Metazoa > Chordata > Mammalia > Primates > Hylobatidae > Hylobates > Hylobates moloch. The sequence continues at coordinate 29,823,291 of NW_026652278.1, forward strand.
TGGTGGGGGCAAGGGGTAGAGGGAAGGAAAGGGAGCCCCTCCAGGCCTATGCCTCCAAACCCTGTATTATGTGAGACTGAGGGAGACACACCCATCTCTTTTGCTAGCCTTGGCAGCCTTCCTTTGAGACAAGGCCCTTATCTGCCTCTGTCATGTTTCTATCATGAGGCTGGATCGGGCGTGCTTTGTTAAGACATGTTGGGCGCAGTGGCTCACACCTGCAATCCCAGCACTTTGGGAGGCTGAGATGGGTGGATCACTTGAGGCCAGGAGTTCCAGACCAGCCCGGACAATATGGTGAAACCCCCATCTCTACTAAAAATACAACCAGAAAGTTAGCCAGGCATAGTGGCACAAGCCTGTAGTCCCAGCTACTTGGGAGACTGAGGTGGGAGAATCGCTTGAACCTGGGAGGCAGAGGTCACAGTGAGTAAGATTGTGCCACTGCACTCCAGCCTGGGTGACAGAGTCAGACTCTGTATCAAAAAAAAAAAAAAAAAAAAGACGTGTTGAGTGCTCCTAGTGTGTGCCTAGCCTTATCCTAGCCACTCTAGGTACCTTCCCTCCAGTCTCACTGCAGGTGGCTTTATCCCCATTTTAGAGAGAACTCAAATCACTCTCCACCATCACTTAGCCATACAGTGTTAGAGCCGCGATTCTTCCTATGGGGCCATATATGTCTTTCCCTGAGCAAGAAGGAATTGCCACAACAGCCTCGCCTAGACTCTGTCTTTGTCCCTCCCTTCTTGCCTGCACACCTCCCAGGTTAGGGATCTGAGAGGTTCTGCCTGAGACGGAGCACCGGGCAGTCCAGTCCCTCCCTCGGACTGTCATTGCTATCTCATGTTTCAGGAGTGCCCTGTGTGGGCGGCAGGTGGCTGGAACCTCACGGGGACTCAGGTGACCTATAAGGGCTCTCTCATTCCATTGAGTGGCCGAGGTAATTACAAACCAGCACAGAGTAATTGATATTTTTCTTGCAATTAAACCACTTAACTTATTATTATTTTAATGATTACAAATAAGATAGTCCCAAGGCTTTCAGAGTGCTATCTTCCTTTAATTATGGTCTAACAAGTTTGGCTATTTGGTTCCCTAACACAGCATTTTTTTTAACTTTTTGTTTTGAAATAATTAGAGACTCACAAGAGGTTGCAAAAATACTAGGCACTCTTCATTTCCCCCCCCCCCCGCCCCCCGCCCAATTCCACCACTGTACTGCAGGGTAGCTGGCATTATTCCCATTTTAAGGAGAGGTCAAATCACTTTCCACCATCACATCACTTCTGCGCAATGGTAACATCTTATGTAACCACAGTATGTTATCAAAACCAGGAAATTAATATTGGCACAACTCAACTAACTAGACCACAGGCCTGAGTAATTGATTTTTATTTTATGGAGGTGGAGAGTGCTGTTAAACAAACATGTCAGCTGGTCTTTAGGAAGGAGGCAGTGGTTTGATAATAGTCCCTGAGAAACTCCACTCCCAGGCCCGACCTCTCAGCATTCCCATCCTCAACAAAAAGGCATATTCCAGAAACCTGTGCAAATTCAGCTCTTTGGAACAAATCACATGATCTTTTAGGTGTCCAAAGTGTTATTCTATTCAAAAGAGGCATATAATAAATCCTGTTGCAAAGCAAGGAACTTTTTAAAAAAATATTAAGTATTCTTGGCTGGGCACATTGGCTTATGCCTGTATTCCCAGCAACTCAGTAGGCTGAAATGGGAGGATCACTTGAGGATAAGAGTTCGAGACCAGCCTGGGCAACATAGCAAGACCCTGTCTCTAAAACAAACAAACAAAAAACGTATTTTTACTCCAGCTCTCTTTTGATTAAAAAAAAAAGTATTCATCTTTCCCTCGTTACATATATATATTTATTTTATATACATATATTGTATTGTATATTTTATATTTTATATACACGTATATTTTTAAAATACATATATATATATATTTTTTTTTTATTTTTTTTTTTTGAGACAGGGTCTCGCTCTGTTGCCCAGGCTGGAGTACAGTAGTACAGTCACAGCTCACTTCAGCCTCCACCTTGGAGGCTCAATCTGTCCTCCTGCCTCAGCCTCCAAAGTAGCTGAGACTACAGTTCCATGCCACCATGCCTGGCTAATTTTTGTATTTTTTTGTAGAGATGGGGTTTCATCGTGTTGCTTAGGCTGGTTTAGAACTCCTGGACTCAAGTGATCCACCTGCCGTGGCTTCCCAAAGTGTTGGGATTACAGGTGTGAGCCACTGCACCTGGCCTGGTTTACCCATATTTTTATACTTTGGGACTTCTCGTGTTCCTCCAAGTTCCGTAGGCTCAGAAGAATGCCTGCATATGCAGTGAGTTACTTTATAAGAGGGGAACCTGCATCTTTTTATAATGGACGGTAAGCAAACCTGCCCTTTTGCTCTGAAGATAGACACTATCCTTAGTCCAAGACTATATGCAAACCTGCCGTATGCCCCAGAGCAAGGCACTACCTCTGTCTTCTAACACTGTTTGCTGTGCAAGCACCTTTGAAAAGATGATCCAAAACAAAAAGCAGTTAGTGTCTTGTTTACAAGACATGTACAACAGCAGGAGGCCCATGGAGAATTGGCTCAGAAATGTGCCTTAGCTCTTTCTAAGGTCTCTTGCTTTTTGGAGGGGTGGGCAGAAATCAAGTTCCTTAGGACATTGGGCCAAGCATGGTGGGGTCACCAGCCTCTCAGGGCAGACTACTGTTTACTTGGAATTTTCTGCCTTGTTTTAGAAGATGATTGTGGAAAATCCATCTCCTGTTGCCCATCCTGGGATTGGAGTAGATTTCCTGTGTATCCCGAGTTTGCTGGCCCGAGGAGACTCCCTGAGAGGAAATGCTCATTACAACATGAAGTAGAGTGTGTAGCTGCTGATGTAAAAAGCAAACAACTGCGGCCGGGGACTGAGGGACTTCAGAAGCCAGGCAGTGGAGCAAAAAGAGCTGCACTCCCTCTGCAAAGGCTGTGCAAAGTCCCCTCCCACTAGCAAGCCATCTGTGTCTCTGTGCTGGCTGGCACTGGGCCTCTGGGCTTCCAGAAAGCCCTTCATCCTAATAGCTGAGTTAGCCCCATGCATCGCTATCCATATCCCCAGGTTGATGAGTCATGGAGAAGTGAGATTGCTTAGGGAGAAAAGTGAATCTATAACCATAATCAAGGTAGGCGTTGCCAGCCTGCAGACAGCCTTGTGACCTTACGAGCTGAGAGGTATATTTTTAGTCGGCAGGCATGCTTGCTTCTTTTGTACTGACTCGCCAGTTTATGTAACGGCCCCGTAATGAAGAGGCAGTCAGTTTGGAGCCACAGTGCAGAGGGTGCTGGGTGAATTGCAAGCATGTTCTCCGGGGCCTTCCTCTCTCAGCCCCCAGAGCCCTGTGCAGCAGATCCGGTATTTGTTCCAGCATAGAATGAAGCAGGGGGAAGGGATGTCTTTAGCTAGAGCTGGTCTGTGGCCCCCTCCCTGGGCTGTAGGTGTCTGTGTGTGTCTCCACCAGGCGCCAGCTGAGAAAGCCCTTCCTGGAAGGCCCTGGATGCTATGAGGGAAGACGTGGCTCAGAGATTTCACCAGACTGCAACCCCCAAGGGAGAGAGGTTGAGAAGTTTCTGGGCCCCACAGGTGACCTGGGATGTCAGGAAAAGCCAAACTATGTGATGGAAAAGGAAAAATAGGGCCTGTTGGTAATTCTGGGGTTTAAAAAGGTCAACAAGATTATAGGCCTGAGAGGCACCATGTGCCATCTTAAACGCAGCTTTCCTCCAACCTCCACTGGAGGTATTTTGTCTTCTCTTGCTGTAATTACTGTTTCCCATCCCCAAAAATCAGTCTCCCACTCTGTAATCTGGACGGGCAGTTCTCAGGGCCTGCTGTCAGCAGCTGACTCTGAACACAGCATGGAATAGCTACATTCATTCCTATCACAGATATTTACTGAACACATACTGTGTGCCAGCTGTGGTCACTGGTGATATGACTGAGAACAAAGTAGGCCTGGTTGTGGTTCTCAGGAAGTTTACCTTCCAGTGTGGGAGTCAGAAAGAAGACAAATAGATGCGCAATTTCCAAGAGTGGTGAGTGCTAGAAGGAAAAATAACCAGGTCATGTGGCAGGTGCTACAGCTCAAGACATCTGAGATTAGGTGGTCACGAAGGGCTTCTTTCAGAGGTAGCATCTCCACTGAGTAGGTTGGGATCATCAGGGCCCAGGGGTGCCAGGCTTAGGGGGACAGCAAGAGCAGTAACCTTAGTGGGACCACCGGTATATGTTCGAAGAACAGTAAGAAGCGTGTGGAATAGTGAGGAGTGCTGAGTCACGCAGAGACAGCTGGGCAGACAGGACTTGTGGAGCCAAGACACTCCAGAGTGGCTCCACCTGTGTGTTTGTGAGCTGTGCCATCTGGCCCAGTCACACAGACTCCAGGCTCTGTTGCATCATCTGTCAAATGGGTTGATCATGGTTTGGTGACATCGCAAGCAGTTAATGCATGGAAAGCGCTGTGTGGCGTGCAACGGGAGAGGACTGGTGCCGCAAGCCTGTCTGTGCTCGTGATGGCTTTGCGGAGAACACAGATGTGGGATTTCCTTTGCCCTTCCCACTCTGTGCTGAGTCAGCTCTTCCCACTACGGCCCAGGCCGCAGCCCAGGCACAGCCTCACTTCCTGCAGTTCTTTCCTGGCCTGTGGTAACTTGCGAGGCATCAAGGAGCTTGTTTCTAAAGAGCAGATGACCCAGATAGCTGATCTGGGATGAAAGGTGGGGACCCGGCCTCTGATCACATGGCAGTAGTGTTACTGTCACTACCTTCCAGACTCTGAGCTGCAGACCCTCCAGGTCTTGCAGGGAGTAACAAGCTTTGCAGGTGTCAGCCACACAAGGGCCTTTTTAACTTTTGAAATGTAGATCAGTCTCTCAAGCCCTTCCCCCATGACATCCCCACATTCCAAGACCAGGAAAAGAGCCAGGCCACCTTGTTACAACTTGCTGTGTACCTTCCCAATCATTCTAGAAGGGAATCAGCTCCGGAACACCTACCCCAAACCCTCCGTCCTGGATGGATTGTATCCTAGGTATCTTCCCCAGGAACTTTCTGATCTGGGCAGAAAAGCCTGTCTCTTTTCATGGTCTCAGTCAGTCTGTGTCATCTAAGGTGCAGAAAATGCACCCGGGCCTGGGTCTCCAGAGTCCTGGATTCTAGTGCACCCCATGCTAATCACCATGGCACAAAATTGAAGAAGTTAAATTTGAGCAATCAGGGATCACCTTGCTTGTTGGCAAAGTCACCAGAAAGTGACAGGCATGATTTCAGGGCTCGGTGACACTCCTGTCCTTTGCCCTCCAATCCCTCCTCCTGGAAAGACATCCTTTCCTTACCTGATGCCTAAATGTCCTTTTACAAGTTTGGATCCTTTCCCTCCATGCTGAGAGAGCACAGTTTTACCCTGGTGTCCCCAGGGTTGGTGCTTCCAGCCAACTCATACTCCAGCGTAGATGGCTGACTGGATGGTTACTGAGACCAGGGTTGATAGAGGTGAGAGGTCAAGTGGGCAGCTGAGGCTAGAGACAGAAGAAGGTTGGCCGGGCACGGTGGCTCACGCTTGTAATCCCAGCACTTCGGGAGGCCGAGGCAGGCGGATCACGAGGTCAGGAGATCGAGACCACGGTGAAACCCCGTCTCTACTAAAAAAAAATACAAAAAATTAGCCGGGCGTGGTGGCGGGCGCCTGTAGTCCCAGCTACTCGGAGAGGCTGAGGCAGGAGAATGGCGTGAACCCGGGAGGCGGAGCTTGCAGTGAGCCGATATTGCGCCACTGCACTCCAGCCTGGGCGACAGAGCGAGACTCTGTCTCAAAAAAAAAAAAAAAAAAAAAAAAAAAGAAGAAGGTGCTAGTCCTCAAAGGCTTGTGTGGAGTCTGGAGAAGGGGCTGATGGGAGCTTGTGTGCAGCAGAGGAGACCAGCTGGGGTCCTGGAGAGGCAGGTGAGAGGGCAAAGGTGACTTGGCCTAGGCTGGGCCCTGGGTGGAGGGAAGTAGACTGAGGTCTGTCTTAGAAGAACAGCCAAGAGGCCATGCTGATGGATTGAAGGTGGTGGGGTGGGGTTGAGGATGACTGCCCGCAGCTCTGCCTGGGCAGCCCTGGCCAAGATGGCAGAAGGAGCTTTTCACCGCACCACCACTCCCCACTCCTGCCTGTGGGCTGCATCCGTGGGGGTGAAGGGGAAGGACTTCCTCCCTCCATCCTGAGGTGGCCGAAGCCTTTGGAGCATATGAAAGGTGCTTTGTGGTGGGCAGCCTCCCTCCCCAGGAGCCTCTGGGCACTGGGCACTCTGGTTTCCGGGTCCAGGTTTCACTCGGGGGTTGGGAGGCGCAGCAGGGGCTGGTGGTGGTGGAGGGAAACACTGAGGCGCATTGAGAGGGATCTCCGGCCCCCAACAACTTCTTAGGAGGTGAGGGGCACTGGAGGAGATAAATCCCCACAGTGTCCCTGGCCTAATCCCCCGCACTGCCCTCCTGGGTCACTCCAACTGGACCAGGCCCAAGGACAAAGCCCCAAGCCAGAGCTCTTCTCTGGCAGGGACTGCGCTGGCTCTAGGCATCGCCTGTGTGAACTGAACTGATGTATCATTCATCCAGGGCTGCTTGGCACCCAGCAGTCCCATCGTTCTGGGCGCTGAAAATACCTCCTCCCCCTTCACCTCCACAGTTCCCAGGACTGATGTCCACTGAGGAGGCCCCAGAATGCCAGGCTGCCCAGCCTCCAGACCACAGTTGGCCCCAGGGGACTGGCATGGCCTGAAGATGGAGCCTGTTCATCTGAATGTACCTTCAGAAGGGAAGGGAGGAGGCAAATATGGAGGGTGGGGGTTGGCTGGCAGCCTCGCCTTTCTCTACTTGTCAGGGACAGGGTGGCCTGGCGACACCCCTACAGGCTTCAACTGTCAAGATCGAAGCTCATGTGAAGGAAAGGGGCTAGGTTTCTGTTTCTCCCCAGGCCCAAACAGGAGAAGCCAGATTTCGCCTTAGTGAGGACACATTTGGGTGGATCTCAGAGAGAACTTCCAGGGATAGGAAGAACTTCTCAGGGGGTAGGGGGTGGGTTCTGAGCACTGGCTTTGGGCTCCTGCAGATCTGGGTTCATACCTGGGCTTTCTACTTGGTGCTACTTGCCTGAACCAAAACTCTGCTGTTTTCCGTGGCTGAGATGAGTAGCTATTATACTTCCACACTGGAGGGCTTACAGCCAGACAAACCTGGGGTTCAAATCCCAACTCAGCAGGCTCAGCATGCTGTCTCACATCTGTAGTCCCAGCTACTCAAGGGGCAGAGGCAGGAGGATTGCTCGAGCTCAAGAGTTCGAGACCAGTCTGGGCAACATAGTGAGACCCTGTTGCAAAAAATAAAAGTTAAAATAAATCCCAACTCAGCCTCTTCATAGTTGTGTGACTCTGGGCCAGTTTTAATCAGTTTAATTCTGAACCTCCATCATAATCCCCATCTCTGAAATCCCTCCCAGGGTTATTGAGAGCATCAAATGAAATGTCGTCTGAAAAGCACAAAGTAAGCCCTCAGCACATGATTGTGATTTGGTGATTTTTAGTATCAGGTCCCCAACAAAATTGTGAGCTGTCTCTGGGATGGTTTGAATGCAGCCTCCTAGAATCCCTTCCAAGAGTGAGGTCTCTTCTCAGGAGTGTCGTCCCACAGCCTTGTGTGTTTTAAGGATTGCTGTTCAAAATGTGGTCCTCAGATCAGCAGCGTGGCCATCATCTGGGAGCTTGTTGGAAATGCAGACACTTGGCCTCCCCCAAGACCTGTAAGTCACCGTCTGCATTTTAACATGCACAGGTGATTTGTATGCACCGTAAAGTTGGAGAAGCAATGTTTTAAGGTCCATCAGAGCCCTTCTACAGGAGGTCTACTGTGTCTTTAGGGCTCTCTTGGTGCTTGGTTACGTTCAGTTCATTCATGTAATACAAACAACTGAGCCTGCAATGAATCCATTTCTGACTCAAAGTAGAGGTGCATGGGGAGACAAAGATTTACAGAGGTAACTTGGTGAGGACTGGTTTCTTGGCCTCACATCCTTACATACACCTGAGCTGCCCGCCTGTTTCTGGTATTCTGTGGGAGGGAGTCATGAGTAACAGCCCTCTCTCCCCATCGCTAGCCCAACCAGGAGGATGCTCAGGTCCCAACCACGCGCCCTCATCAGATATAGATCAGAACATTCTTTCTCCCCTCCCTTCCAAGATGGGGTGAAGTTTTGGGCCAAGGAGATTGCTAAGGTTTTTATTTTAGAATTTCCCTGATTGGAGATGGGCAAGACTGGCTTATGAACTCTCTGTGGTTTTGAAGATAGGGTGGCATGAGAACGTCTAAAGCCTATGTCTGGAGTTATGTCGTACTATTAGGATGGAAAACAGGCTCTTGTAAGATGTCTCTGGAAAAAGTTAAGTCAACAAAATAAAGTGAAGCCAAGCATGGTGGCACACTCCTGTGCCAGCTACTCGGGAGGCTGAGGTGGGAGGATCACTTGAGCCCAGGAATTTGAGGTTACAGCGAGCTATGATCATGCCACTGCACTCCATCCTGGGTGACAGAGTGCAACCCTGTCTCTAAACAAAATTGGTTTTAATTTCAAAAAAGAAAAAAAAGTGAAATTTGAAAGGAGCATATTTTGCTCTTCTATATAAAATAACCATTGCAGACCTAAGCTTCAAAGTAAAGGAGCCAGGGAGGAGAGTTGAGATGAGTGAGTGACTGGTAATTTGTTGGCCAGGTAATTCTTCTCTGATTGGCACATTTTTTACTCCTGGCCTCTTGTTTCTGACCTGAAAGACGAATTAACCGGTTTAATAGTTGGTAGTTGGTGAAGATGGCTTAAGTAAGACCTATGTGGTCTTGGTTACCAGAAAAGCTTGTTGGTGAAAGAGAGGGTGGAGCAGCTGTTCACGAGGTGAGCTCAGTGGTCCAGAGATAACAATTCGTTGCATTGGCTGTAGGGAAAAAGTTGCAAACAGCTTTCTAAGGAACTTTGTGTGAGGCCTGGAACTTTAACAAATTAAACTATCATAAATGAGAGAGAATGTCTGCTTAAAGATTATAGCTACTACTTATTAAGCATATACTTCTGCCAGATACTGTGCAAAGGATTCATGTGCTTATGTTATCTCATTTAATGACAAGTCTACTTGACACATGAAGACTCACAGGCTAGAAGGGGTGCATGACTTACCCAAGGCCACTCAACTAGTAAGAGGCAGAGCTGGGATTCAAACCCAGTTCCCTCCACTTCCAAGCCCAAGCTCTTGATAACTATTCTTTGTTTGTTTGTTTGTTTGTTTGTTTGTTTGTTTGTTTGTTTGAGATGGGGTCTTGCTCTGTCGCCCAGGCTGGAGTGCAGTGGGACAATCTCGGCTCACTGCAACCTCTGCCTCCTGGGTTCAAGCAATTCTCCTGCCTCAGCCTCCCAAGTAGCTAGGATTACAGGCGCCCACCACTACGCCTGGCTAATTTTTTTTTTTTTTTTTTTTTGGTAGAGACAGGGTTTTACCATGTCGGCCAGGCTGATCTCAAACTCTTGACCTGAAGTGATCTGCCCACCTTGGCCTCCCAGAGTGCTGGGATTACAGGCGTGAGTCACTGCACCCAGCCTTTGACCACTATTCTTTATGTCCTTGCCACAGAGTGAGATTGACCAAAGATGTACTGTCTGGGGATTAACAGTTAAGATTTGGTATAAAATGGTGGGTATGTTGCCTGCATCAGGGTGTTTGCATATCTTTAAACCTTGTTTCAAGTATTATCTCATTTAAATATATATCTATACATGTTACAGGTTGATCAATGTTGTCCTATTATTTAATAAAGTATTACATTATTATGGTAAAAGTTTTAGCTAGGTTACATTATTTTCTCAGTCACCTTTCACTTAATCTATCAACTGCTACCAGCCACCTAGTGGCAGATGCTGGAATTGCAGGCATAGTGTCCAGAAGGAAATAATTGAATTCTGGAAAGCTGGCTTTGGAAACCCAAACGTATGAAGTAACTATGTAATGATAATCATCACAGATATTATTTCCTAAACCACGATTCAACAGAGTACTGAAAACAAGGAAGAAAGATGTCCCACTTTACTGTTATGTTTCTATGTGACACTAAAACTGGGAAGTTTTCCTTTGAGGCACCAAATAGAACCTTAGGAAAAGGAACTCTGGGCCTGGGGTCTGCTTTGCTGTCCCGTTTCTTTTGCTTTGCATGACAGCAGTTTCTCCAACATTAGGGTGTTCTTCTGTGCATTGTAATAGATTTGTATTTATTAGTTCAGAATCCCCCATAAGGACAAGTCACAGCCCTTCTCTGAGCCTGAGTTCCTTCATCTGTGAAATATAAGGATTGGACTTGATGCTGTCTAGGTTTTCTCATAGTCCCAACATTTAGTGATCTAATAGCTATTAAGACCAAAGGAATAAATGCCTAATAATGGAATATCATGCAAAGGGGAAAACATTTTAGGAGAACAGGAGTCCTCTAGGCCTGCCTCAAATCCCACTGTACTAGCAGAACATGGCTGCCTCTGTATAAGGCCAGCCTTGTGCCCTTCCCTCTCCCCTGTTCCACTCCTCCATTTCCTTTGGAAGGCAGAGAAAGCCCCCTTGTCCTGAATGTTTCCCTGCAAAGGGCTCCTGCTGAAAGACTGCATACACAGCCAAGACTTTGACCTTCACCTTTGCCCCTCACTGACTTGGTGAAAAAGAGTTCTTATCCTCCCCTCTCTAGGTTTGGCAGGCAGGGAATCAGCTAGGGTTAGTAGGAATTCAATGAAAATATAAATAGAAACGTGGTCTATAAATAACAGTGCCCCAAAATATCAGGAGGCATGAATACCGGCTGGGCAGCAGACAGTCACAGATCACGAGGGCCTGACAGGGAGTGCGGGTTATTCGGTTGCTTTGGTGTCTCTTGGGATGCTTCCAACTTGCCAGTGGGCTTGGAGAAACCCTCTCTCTTTCTGGACTCTAGAAACGCCCTCTTTGTTGCCTCTCTTGCACCCATCTCTAGCTAAACCTTCCCTAACACTGCCTGGAATTAGATCTGGTGTTTAATCCCAGCAGTATGTGACTTGGGGAAATTCAGAAGATACTTCTGAGCTTTAGTTTTTTCATCTGTGCCCATGAGGATTTTTAAAGCTGGAGATTTTGAAGAGCAAGAACTGTTTCTCATTTTATCTTGGTTAACAGGGTGGAACCTAAGGCCAGATTGCCTGGATTCAGATCCCCATAGTGCTCCTTACTAGTTGTTTGGCCTTGGAAAAGTTACTTAACCTCTCTGTGCTTCAATTTCCTTGTTAAATGGGAAGAATAATGGTATCTATATTGTTGGGCTGCTGTGAAGAATAAGTTAGTTAATATTTGTAAAGTGCTTAAAATAGTGTCTGGCACATAGTAGACATATATAAATATTTATTAAGCAAGGAAACAAATCTATATATCCCCTGTGCCTACAGCGTTACCTGGTATGTAGTAGCTGCTCAATACATGTGTAGCATGAATGGCTGAATGACCTATCTATCTTGCAGTCTACAAAAGTCATTCAATAAGATCATGCATGAATTCTTTCTAAGCCACAAAGTTCTATACAATTGAAAGTGGGAATATTATTCTTACCTAATAGGGTGACAGTTTGACAAGGGTTAAAGGCACACTCCCTTATTACCCTCATTCATCTTCTCTGCCTTGCATACTCTGCATTCTGTTGGTCTGGGGGAAATGCCTGTTGCTGAGACAGCTCAGTGGTAGAAAAAGTCCGTTTCCCGCTGCGGTGTTCTGCGGCAGTGCCAGCCTCTCTGCGTGGCCTAGCAGTGCCCTACCCTTCTTAGCATTAGGCCCTCGTTGTCGGTAGTGCTGACAAAATTGTTCACAGGCAAAGCAAAGCAAGCTCTTAAGCAGATAATTGGCTGTGTCGCATTTTGCTATATACAGATTTTAAATATAAATAAAAGAAACAAAAAAAAGCCCATGCCCCTCAACAAAGCAACCTGAATGGACAAGTCAGAAAGAGCATTGACCCAGGAGTCAGGTGCTGGGTTCTAGGCTCAGGCCTGCCTCGGCTTGTGTGTAGGATGGGGACCATCCCATCAGCTCTCTGAGCCTCCCCAGGTCTGGAAGGTATTAGATTCTCTCAGTAATTCTCAGCCTCAGAGGTACATGAGAATCGCTCAGGGGGCTCATGAAAAAGGCAGACTCTCGCCCTGTCTATCCCGTTCCACTTCAATTCAGGGTGTCTGGGCAAATTTTAAGAACTTTATTCGTTACCAATGTTCCAAATGTCTCTGATTCAGGTAACACAGGGACCCTGTCCTCCCAAGAGGAGTGCTAGGCCTTGTAGTAGTTAACTGGGTAACAAATCATCCCCCAAAATCAGCAGCTTAAAACGACAATAGAAGGCCAGGCACGGTGGCTCATGCCTATAATCCCAGCACATTTGTAGGCCAGGGTGGGAGGATCACTTGAGCCTGGGAGTTCGAGACCAGCCTGGGCAACATAGAGACCCTCATCTCTACAAGAAATTTTTAAAAATTAGCCGGGCATGGCGTCATGCACCTATGGTCCCAGCTAGTTGGGAGGCTGAGGTGGGAGGATCACTTAAGCTCGGAGGTCGAGGCTACAGTGAGCCAAAATTGCGCTACTGCACTCCAGCCTGGGCGACATAGCGAGACTCTGTCTCCAAACAACAATAAAAATTTATTATCTCAGCATAGTCTATATGGGCCAGGAATTCAGGAACTGCTTAACTGGATGGTTCTGAGTCAGAATCTCTCATGAGGTTGTAGTCGAGATTCAGCTGAAGGCTTGACTGCAGTTAGAGGACCCACTTGCAAGACGGCTTGCTCGTCTCACTGGCAGACTGGCGCTGGCTGCTGGCAGAGGCCTCAGCTCCTTGCCACATGGATCTCCACAGTGCTGCTTCAGCATCCTTACGACATGGAAGCTGGCTTCCCTCAGCATACGTATCTGAGAAAGAGATGAGGAAGGCAGTTACAACGTTTTTATAATCTAGCCTTGTAAGTCATATGATTATTCCCACAATATCCAATTGCTTCCACAGGTCAGCCCTGGTTAGTATGGGAGGGGACCACGGGGCAAGAGTCACTGGGGCCATCTTGGAGGCTGACTTCCACAGGCTCCTTTGAGTCCCCAGTTCTATGAAACACTGTTAGTGGATGGTGGCTCTTGTTATTGGGTTAGGATGTGTAGAAATTGGAGGCAGGAAAGACAGCCAAGTTGGAGACCCTAGCAGATGTAGCCTGGAAGCACAGAAGCTTACAGGCTATGTTTGCTAGGCTGTCTGTAAGCCAGAACCACGCTGCCAGGTCGGGTGCCCTTTGAGTTCAACCTGGTCACTGAGTTGCTAACAGAAGGTGGGCAAAGCGTGACCCTCTCAGAGCTTAGCTTTGACTTCAGAAGGTGAGGAGGCTGGACAAGATGGCCTCTGGGGTCACCTGGTCTTCACCCCTGTGTTCCACGTGGTCTGTGGTGTGAGTTTATGTTGTATGTGCCCAGCCAGGGACCAGGCCCAGGCTGCTCCCCGAGCTCCTGAGATGTGAGGAAGGCTGGGTGCAGTGGCTCACACCTGTAATCCCAGCACTTTGGGAGGCCAAGGCCAGTGGATCACCTGAGGTCAGGAGTTCGAAACCAGCCAGGCCAACATAGTGAAACCCCATCTCTACTAAGAATACAAAAATTAGCCAGGTGTGGTGGCATGCGCCTGTTGTACCAGCTACTTGGGAGGCAACAAGAGCTAGACTCCGTCTCAAAAAAAAAAAAAAAGAAAGAAAGACTTCAGGAAGAAGGGCTTCGGGCAGGGTCTGAAGGTTCTGGTGTCCTCTCAGCATGAACATTATGGTCCTCTGCCTTGGAGGTCCAGGAACTCAGGCATTTCTGCATATGCAACTGTAGTGGCTTCAGTGTGCTCTGTGTGGCCATTCAGTCTCTTTGGCACCTTTCATAACCCCACCCCAGGGACCTCCCAGCATGCGTCCTAATGCACGCACCCACTGGACTCCCTTCAGCTTCTCAGATGTGCCTGTCTCTTCAGTCTCTGGGCCTCTGCTCAGACTCTCCCTCTACCTGGAACACTTCCCGCTCCCCTTTGCCTGTCTCACTCTCACCACTTCCTCAGACCTGTCTCCCTCCTGCGTGTGCCTATGACAGCCGACACATCACAGTGCAGTGCCCACACACAGTATCCTTTGCGAGGGCAGGGACCGTCACCATCACACCCCAGCCCCCCGCACAGTACCAGCATTTGGGAGGGAGTGAATGGGTGTTGCGTGTTGGCCCTTCTTTCGGGGATGGGGTAGGGTTGAGATGTACCCCGTCAGGAAAGCTGGCCACAGGTTGCACAGCCCGGGGCTCGGGGAAAGGAAGGAAGATAGCAGAATCATTAGGAGCCTAGGGGGCTCGGGGAAAGGAAGGAAGATAGCAGAATCATTAGGAGCCTAGGCACGTTCAGTCTGCCCAAAGAAAGAGACTGTGACACACCCAATCCCAGCTCCACCACTTCCTCAATTTGCAGCCTTGGGCGGGGCACTCAACTTTTCTTACCTTCAGTTTACTCATCTGTAAAGTGAGAATAACAACAGCACCCAGTACGTAGCTCAGAGGTTGTTATGAGGATCAACTGTCATAATAAATATAAAGTACATGGCACAGGGCTTAGCACATACCAAGTGCTCAATGAATGTTACGTCCTCTTAATATTACTGTCACCATCCTTGCAGGAGAGGTGTGGAACCACAGAAAATGCTGGTGGGAGGTTGATGAAGAGTTGACTGTCTGGGCTCAGTTTTGCCAACAGAACCAAAGCTCAAGAAAAGCAGGCTTCGGGACAGGCGCAGAGCTCAAAACCTGTAATCTCAGCACTTTGGGAGGCTGAAGTGGGTAGATTGCTTGAGCACAGGAGTTCAAGTCCAACCTAGGCAACATAGTGAGACCTCATCTCTACAAAAATAATAAATAAGTAAAATGAAAGCAGGCTTTGGTGGACAGTGTCCATCCCAAGAGAGCCAGGCAAACTCCCCTGTGGCTGGCCTGGCCAGGCCTGTGGTTTTGGGCCCTTTACCGACAGGCCTCTGCTTCCTGTGGCTTTTCCTCAGCCTCAGAGCCTCAGAAGTGAGTGGGTGTCTTTCAGCACCATCACTGGGACCCAGGACTTCCATCCGCCTGCCCCACAGCCTCCTCATCTGGCTGGGCCATTCTGCAGTGTCTCTCTGAGCCCCAGAGGCCTTGTGCCCCTCACCCAGCCCCCCACACTATGGACCATGCCACAGGGAGAGGCTGCCGGGAAGCTCTGCCCAGCGTCCCACCGTCTTTCCTGAGGGCAGCCTCCCCTGGAGGGAGGAGCCGAGGCTGCACAGGCTGAATGGGGCCCTTTATTCCCGGCTCCCACAGGGAGGGTGCAGAGCCACTGCCCACCACGCCCACCACACCCACGCCCACATGGAGGGGGTGCAGCTTGGCCCTGATGCCGGCCTCTGAGCTCACCACACTCTGGCCGCACTCTGTCTGGATCCTAGAGGGCGAATCCACCCCTCTCCCCAGCCCTGGCTGAAGCTGCCGTCCCTAATGTGTGAGGTGAGCTGTATTTGCTAGTCCACCAGGGGTCTGGGGGTGTGTAAATGAGAGACAGCCTAGAGCAAGCCAGTGTGAACACACACACACACTCACTCACCGTTCAGCAAGTCGTGGTCGGGGTCCCTGTGTGCCAGTCCTTGTGCTGGGCCCTGAGGATACGTTCGTGAGCTTCACTGGCCACAGGAAGCTTGCATTCTGTCCTGAGGGAATGCTGTAAAGAGGCAAGTTCAGAAGATCATTATCAATGGTGGCAGATTCTGGGAGGGAACAACGGAGGCGGGAGAGAGAGGGCACATGGCCACCAAAGGCCTCCCAATGAGGGGTGCAAAGCAATGGCTGGGCAAAGGACAGCAGGAACAGTGCTCCAGGAACAGGGACAGCGAGCACGCAGGCCCTGAGGTGGGGAAGAGCAGGATGTGTCTGTGGCGTGGGCGGAGTGACAGGAGATGGGCGGACGGAGAGAGAGGCAGGAGCCGAATCCTGCCCGGCCGCAGAAGGGAGTTTGGATTTTATCCTCAGTGCCCTGGGCAGTCACTGAAAGGCTTAAGCAAGGGTTATGGTTTGAGAATATTATTTTGAGGCCAGGCGCAGTGGCTGACATCTGTAATCCCAGTACTCTAGGAGGATCGCTTGAGCCCAGGAGTTCAAAACCAGCCTGGGCTACATGGTGAAACCCAGTTTCTACAAAAAAATACAAAAAATTAGCCTGGTGTGGCGGCACACGCCTGTAATCCCAGCTACTCCGGAGGCTGAAGTGGGAAAATCACTTGAACCCAGGAGGCGGAGATTGCAGTGAGCCGAGATCACTCCCCTGCACTCCAGCCTGGGCAACAGAGCAAGACCCTGTCTCAATAAATAAATAAATAAAAATAAAAAAGAAAGAAATGGTTCTGGTCCCACTGCTCTAGAATGCTGCTCAAAAAGACTTCCATTCCATTTGGTTCAGCAAAGATGTATTAGTCCCTCCATGGGCCCGGGACTAGGTGCTTTATCATTAGCAGACACCCATAAAATCCCAGTTGACCCACCTGGGGTGAGGGAGAGAAAGATACTGTTCCCTTCAGCCTGGCTCTGCTTGCTGGGTATGGGAACCTCCGAACCAGAATTTGGGAGATCGTTCTTCCCTCCAAGGTGCACTGATGCTTTCTGCAAGCAAGCTGTGGCTGCAGGAGGGTGAAGGCTTCACTCTGTCATGAACCCCAGTGGGCTTTTGCAAGTGTGTTTCCCTGGGCATGTGGGAGAGGGAGTGGGGAGTGCTGGAGCAGGGAGACACACCTGTGTGAGTTACCCTAGAATGGCCCTAGGGGGTGGGTGGAATGAACAATTGGCCTCCTCGCCATTGTGTCACGTCCTCTGCCCTCTGAGTTGGGCCTCCGAGAAACGGAAGCTGGGTGGGAGACACAGATGTGTTTATGGGATGGGTGAATCAGGAAGGGCAGCCACAGGCTGAGGGGAGCTCATGTTTGGCCTTGGTGGGAAGCCAGGTGGATGGACTGGGTGCCTGGGAAATGCTTCTGGTACTTGGATTCCACGTGGCCAGCAAGGAGACAGGCAGGGCCCATCCCACCTCCTTGACCTGGAAGTGTCAACTCATGAGCGATCCCATTTGTTCACCATTTGCCATGGGCTGGGCTCCGTGCTAAATGCTTTTACAGACTCATTCACTGGCTCCTCACAATAGTCCTTTGTGTTAGACATTACTGCCCCCCATTTTGTAGTCTGAGGAAACTGGGATTCGAATAGGTTATGACTCATCCCCTGTCACATAACAGTAACTGGCAGAGCCGGATGTACCAGTCAGGACTCTCTTGATGACAAGAAATAGACCCATCTCAATCTGGCTTAAGAAAAAAGGGGAAACTTATTGGTTCACATAACTGAAAACCAGGAGTAATGGTTTCAGTTATAGCTGGATCTAGGGGACCAAATCTGTGTCTCTTAAGCCCTCAGCTTTGCTCTCGTTTCTGTTGACTTAATTCTCTGATAGGCTTCCCCCAGGTGGTAACAGAGATACATAAAGATGCTTCCTAGCAGCTTGGGGCTTGGCATTTATGAGTTAGCAGCTGTAGAGAGAGAACACGTCTCTTCCTGGTAGTTCCAGCAATAGTCCCAGGCTGATTCCCGCTGGACCAACGTGGATTGCATGCCCATGGCTGGACTGTACTGACTGATCAGCCCCAGAGTTTGGGATGGGATCAGCCCCACTGAAATCCCATGGACTGAGAATGAAGGAAGGACTGTTTCCCAAAAGAAAATCAGGGCACTGTAATAATTAAAAGCTGGCAGGCAAAACCTACCAAATGCCTACCATGCTAGACTTCAAGCCAGAGGCAGCGTCTTGGCTCTAAAGAGAGATTCATGGGAGCCAGAACTCAGGGCATGGCATCAGTATGCCTCGGGCTACTGACCTTCGCCATGGGGATTGTGTCTTTCTGGAACCTGCATGTGCCCGCTGCTTTCAGCCTCAGCATCTAGGCCTCACTCCTGCCTTCCCCCAGCCCAAGTAAATGGCAACAAAGCCAGATGTTGCAAGGGAAGAAGGAAGGATTGGGTGTCAGGGTGTGATCTGAGCCAGTGGCAAGGCTGTAGACTCTGGGGATGTCATCTCAGCTGCACCAGAAGCTGGAGGCAGCTCACCAGGGGAGCAGGTGACCTGCAGTCCCCAGGCTGCAGAGGGTCAGAGGTGACGTGAGTTTCAGGGGCAGCACTTAAAAAGACAAGCAGGGGCTGGGCGCGGTGGCTCATGCCTGTAATCCCAGCACTTTGGGAGGCTGAGGCAGGCGGATCACCTGAGGTCGGGAGTTCAAGACCAGCCTGACCAACATGGAGAAACCCCGTCTCTACTAAAAATACAAAATTAGCCAAGTGTGGTGGTACATGCCTGTAATCCCAGCTACTAGGGAGGCTGAGGCAGGAGAATCGCTTGAACCTGGGAGGCAGAGGTTGCAGTGAGCAGAGATCGTGCCATTGCACTCCAGCCTGGGCAAAAAGAGCGAAACTCCATCTCAAAAAAAAGACAAGCAGGGGCCTGCCCATCAGCCGCTCCCACCCTAGCCTAGGCAGGGCTAACCCAGGTGAAAGCTGGGTGGCCCCATGGTCAGGAAACAGCTGAACATCAAGAGCAGGGCCAGCTTTCAGGAAGATAGGGGAGCCAACAGAGGCTATTCCGCCATTCTTCTCCCCTGCCCATTACGTCCTCTTCCATCAAGGCCTCTCTGCTCTGTGCTCTCTTCCCTAGCGAGACCCTGTTATTGAGTGAGAAGCTGGTGCCTGCTCATACTTAGGTGTGAATGGTTAATAAGGCTCACTGTACCATTCTCCAGGAAGAAGTTTATATATCTTGACCAAAATCTTAAAGAAACTAAATTCTGATTCTGCACCCTCAGGCATCAAAGAAGTAGATTGTGAGTTTGTTTGTTTGTTTGTTTTTGGAGTTGGCTATTCTTAGGGCCCAGGGCATACCCTCTTGGTGTCTGCTTGCTTTAAACCATCAAAAGTCCCAGCCTGGGCCAGCTGCGGTGGCTCAGGCCTATAATCCCAGCCCTTTGGGAGGCTGAGGCAAGAAGATCACTTAAGACCAGGAGTTCGGGACCAGCCTGGGCAACATAACAAGACCCCATCGCTATAAAAATGTAGCCAGGTGTTGTATGCACCTGTTACTTGGGAGGCTGAGGTGGGAGGATCGCTTAAGCCCAGGAGTTCAAGGCTGCAGTGAGCCATGATAGAGCCACTGCACTCCAGCCTGGGTGTCAGATGGGATCCTCTCTCAAAAACAAACAAAAAAAGAGTCCCAGTCTGCTTCTCCTTGGACCAGCTTGGATCACCGAGCCTCAGTGACTCGGTAAGTTGGGGGTTGGTAACAGCCTCTCTGAAATCAAACGGATTTAGAATGAAAGAGGGGTCGTTTGTGTTTTGTTTTTCATGGTGAAGAAAGCCCCATTAGTGGAATCATGGTTATATTCTCTCTGCCCTCCCCTGCCCTTCGTTTAAGAGCTTCTGTCTTCATCAATCTGTCAGCAAACAGCACGGATGGAGGCGCCTGGTGAGGGCAGCTGGACATGGGGTCCTTGGCTGGTCCAGCCCACTTTGCACAGGGACCTGGTCAGGTCTCAGGACCACAGAGAGCTGTGGGAGTAGGAAACTTAACCTCTCCTTCTTCCTCCCACATGCATTGCCTGTGTCTTATCACCCCACGAGCATGCATGTCACCCTTGTGGGGGGAGGGAGGTTCCCTCTAGGAATCCTCACGTCTTCTTTCCTCCAGTTCATCTGGGAAATCTGTTCGTCTCTTCTCTCCTAGGTGTCACATCAGCCCTCAGAGCCAGGGAAGGACCCCCCCACCCCCCATTCCCTTGGCTTCAGGTCCCCACAGCTTACCTCTCTCCTCTCAGGCTCAGAGACTCCGGAGCTGCTCTGTCCAGACACTCCCCTGTCCCCCACAAGGGCTTCAGGCTGCACTCACATCCATTTCACCCAGTGCCATGCCAGACATTTCCGGGGATTCAGGGAGTATAGAAACCACCCCTGTCCTCAGGGCCACTGAAATCCACTTAGGGATATAAGGCCCTGTCAGGTGACTGGTATGCCCTGGGACTCTCCCATAACCACCCTGTGGTAGGTTTAGTAACGGCTCCCAAAAAGGTATATCCAAGTCCTAACCCTTAAAACCCGTGAATCTGGCCTTATTTGGAGAAAGGGTGTTTGCAGATGTAATCAAAGATCTTGAAATTAGATCATCCTGGATATAGGGTGGGCACTAAACTCAGCGACAGGTGTTCTTATAAGAGAAAGGCAGAAGGAGATGTGAGACAAGGCATGGGGTGGAAAGGCCATGTGAAAACCGAGACAGAGATCAGAGTGATGCTGCCAGGAGCCAAGAGATGCCTGAGCCCTCAGAAGCTAGAAGAGGTGCAGAAGAACTCTCCCTGATGCCTCCAGAGGGAGCGTGACCCTGCTGGTACCTTGATTTCAGACTTCTGACCTCCAGAACTGGCAGAGAATACATTCCTGGATTGTTGTTTGTTTTGAGACAGTCTCACTGTGTCACCCAGGCTGGAGTACAGTGGCATGATCACGACTCAGTGCGGCCTCAATCCCCCAGGCTCAAGCTATCCCCCCACCTCAGCCTCCTGAGTAGCTGGGATCACAGGCGTGTGCCACCACGCCTGGCTGATTTTTTTTTAGCATTTTGTAGAGACGAGGTATCACTATGTTGCCTAGTCTGGTCTGGAACTCCTGAGCTCAAGCGATCCTCCAGTCTCGGCCTCCCAAACAGCTGGGATTACAGGCATGAGCCTCCATGGTCTGCCAAATTCCTGTTATTTTAAGCCACTGGGTTTGTGGTAATTTGTGCCAGCAGCCTTAGGTGACCACTGCCTCCCACCTTCCTTTCTGTTCTCAGACCCATTTAGAAGGGCAGGAGGGCTGTCCTTGGAGCACAAGGCCTCTGCACCGTGCGATCTGTGGGCTCCAGGCCCGCCTGTGCTCTCCCCTGTTTCTTAGGCAAGTCTCCCTCGACAGCCTGGGCTCTCTGGGCTGCATCGAGGGGAGGAGGTTGTGAGCATCTGTATCCTTGGAGGCCAGGGTGGCTGGGAGGAGCTGGCCCTCCCTGAGCCCAAGGGTCTGCTGACCCTGTTGCTATAAATCAGGGGACCCCTTGAGAAGATGAGAGGGGGTCCTGAGGAGGGTGGCTTCCTGACAAATTCTCTAGGACAGCAGGGGAGAGAGGGCCAGAGTGGGGTGACTGCCAGAGGGCCCTAGAGGTTGGCAAGGAAGGGCGAGACAAGCATTCAAGGAAGGCTTCATGGGGGAGGGAGCATGGAACTGTGCCTTAAGGACAGAATGAGTGTTAAGTAGGCAGGCCCAAGGGCACTTAGAATAAAACCAAACTCTTTTCTGTGGCTGCAGGCTCCTCTCTTTTCTGTCTTCCATCATGTCCAGTTCCTTCTGCCCCAGGGCCTTGGCTGTTATAGTTCCCTCTGGCCAAGCCCGCTTGTTTCAGAGCTTTGCACAGCTGCTCTTTCTCCTCCTTGAAGGCTCCATTGAAGCCCAGAGAAGCTTCCTTGACCATTCTCTGAATTCGCCTTCCCTCCAGGCACCCCTCTTCACATTACCATGTGTTATTATCTTTGTAGAGGTGGGGGAAGACCTGGAAGTGTAACCAAATTACTCACTAGGTATGAAAATGTGTACTGCTTTCTTCTCGTGCCCACTCCCTTCCCAATTGGAAGGTAAACTCCTGAGAGCAAGGCCCTCATCTGTCTGGTTCACTGCAATGCTCCTAGCACCTGGAACAGAGCCCAGCACAGCAGGCCTCCATCAAGACAGTGCTGGGTGGATCAAGGGAAGGAAGGAAGGAAAGAAGGAAAGGCAGGGGGAATTCTTCCAAGAATGAATGGCGTTCCAGGTGGCAGAAAGACAGGGAAGAAGGAGTTGTACATGTATGCATAGACACTGTGAGTGTGAAGAGGAGAGGCTGCCAGGAATACATCAGTCTGCTCAGAGCAGAAGGGGTCCCGAGGCCAGCCCTCTCTTATGGCTCCTATAATCAGTGCCCTCTTATTACCTCTACAAATGGGTCCTGGTTCTTGGAGGTAGCTACCAAACTCTTCATGGCTGGTGTGGGGATCCTGGCCAGTGGTACTGTGTCTGGTGATTCTACTTGTCAGGGCCCTAGGCCCTGGCTCTCATGGGAGTCCATCCCATAGGTACCACTTTCCCAAGAAAAGCCCTGGAGGCTGTGGTTGGTTTGGGGGTTTAACTGTTCTCATCTCCCTTCACGTGCAGAATAAAATCCAAAGTCCTCACGGTGGCTCTCAAGGCTTGACATGATCCAAGTGCAAAGATCATGGCTCCCCTCCACTCTCTAAGCTTTAAAACCCCAGGTTGAAATCCCAGCTCAGCCACTAGATACCTGTGTGACTTTGGACAGGTCCTTCAACATTTCTGAGCTGCCATCTCCTCTAGGACAAAATGGGCCTGGTTAAAGTACTTGCTTCAAGGTTGTTGCCAGGATGAAGGGAGGGAATTCAGCGAAAAGCTCTTAGTGTGCACCAGGTGTGTGCTGAGCACTTAGCTACCATTAACCCTTTCCTTCCTCCTCTGCCCACTAATGTCCCCACTGTAAATCAATCTTTGGGCTTCCAGAGGGAGCAGCCATAGAGCCCAGGCCTCCGATGAGCACACAGCAGTCCCAGTGGAGAAGGGACCTGTTTCAGGGTCACACAGCCAGCCTGTGGCCCGGGTAGGACTTGAACTCAGGACTCCTACTGGAGGTCCCCACTCCTTCGCTGGTCTCACCCCAGCCCAGCCCGGAATGGCAGGAAGAAGGACCTCCAGTTACTGCTTAGACGTCGCAGCTGCACAGCCTCTTCTCCGCTTTCAGGACTGAGTTAATCCTGATGAGTTAGGTCTGTTTCATGCCCCGCGCAATCTTCCTTGCGATGCTCATCAGATTCCTAGGGCGGCATCTGGATGGCTTCGAAGACTCTGGCAGAAGCTGAGCCCCGCCGTCAACGGGCTGCACTACGTTTACAAGAAGCCTTTAATGCCCTGTGGTCCCGGCTTCCTTAATGGGGATTTTCCTCCCCCTCCTTTTTCTCTCCCCCTTTTTATATGGTCACCGGTTTGGCTTTCAGAGTGTGGTTTGGATTCCTAACAGAGAAGTCAAGACCGGAGAATCCCTTCCAGGCCCTCCCTCCCTCTCTCCCTCCCTCTCTCCCCCACTGGCCAATTGTGCCAAAGCCCTGGGAAAACAAAACGTTGCTCCTGTCAGGATTTCAGCGGGAAAGAGGGAGGCCCCGCTGCGCTTCCAAAAACTCAGCTGGGAATTGGCTTGTGCAGAAATTCTCCTCTGACCTTGCAAGTGAGCAGCAGATCCAGGAGCCCGGTGGGGAGGACTGGGCAGCCCCAGGCGCAGTGGCCTGGTGGCCTCACTCAGAGTACAGGCTGGAGGGCAGGGCGGGGTCCTGTGCTTGGGGCCAGCATGGGGAGGAGTCAGGAGCACCCTCTCACCTACCTCCCCACCCCAACCTATCCCTCCCTTCTCCGGATCTCCTACACCTGTGGAGGCCTCAGTGCTCCTTAACTAGTTTTTAAAATGAGTTCTTCCCAGCACTTTGGGAGGCCAAGGCGGGCGGATCATCTGAGGTCAGGAGTTCGTGACCAGCCTGACCAACATGGAGAAACCCCATCTCTACTAAAAATACAAAATCAGCCAGGCGTGGTGGCGCATGCCTGTAAGCCCAGCTACTCGGGAGGCTGAAGTAGGAGAATTGCTTGAACCCGGGAGGCAGAGGTTGCAGTGAGCCGAGATCATGCCATTGCACTCCAGCCTGGACAACAAAAGCGAAACTCTGTCTCAAAAAAAAAAAAAAAAGAGTTCTGTCTGCAACTAGGACAGGAATGATCTAAGCCTCAGCCAGAGCTTTGGCTAACCTTGAGATTGGGGGCTGGGAGAGGGACCCCATTTATCTTCCCATCTCCCTGCTTTCTTTTTTGTCCCCCAACAGGATGAGAAAGGGCGGGAGTGCATTTTTGGAGGCTGAGGCCCTGCTCCATGCAGGTTTGTGGGCCCTCCCCCACCCTCCTGTGGTCGCCCTGGGTTTCCTCTGTATCTCAGACGGTCCTTCAGGGTCCTGCTCATACGGCTGGACTGCTGGTGTCGCTGGGTCTGGGCATCCCTCAGCTTCTGACAAACAACTGCCTTCATTAAAAAGGCCTAGGATTCCAGCCCCAGGACCACCCATCTTCTTGGCAGTCCTGAGCTCAGGTCTCCTCATGTTTTTATTTTTACACAGCCTCCCCCGGCCTCACACATGTAGCCTGTGGCATGCGAGCAATCAAGCGACAGGCAACCAAAAAAGGGTAGGAGGCAAAGAGGCAAGGAATACCGAATCTGTGACATCTTCCCCCAAGGAACAGCGGCGTCGCCAGTGTCTGGATAAATCACGTTTTATCTCCTTTTGAGAGGAATGCAGGGCAGAGCGGCTTCATCTTGGTGATGTCGTCTGTCTGCACAGCGTTGTCCGTCTGACAGGGAGATGGCCCGGCTCTCTGGCTTCAGAGAAAAGACGACGAAGGAGAGCTTGAGCAAGAGTCCAGGAGAGGAACAAGAATGACCCAGCAAGCACTTATTGAGCATCTGCTAAATGCAAAGCCTAGTGCTCCACGGAGTGTGGGGGCAGACAGGAGGGGTGAGCTGCAGAGCCATCATGGAGAGATGAGAGATATCCACGGGAAGCAGGTCACATGCAATAGGACGCGGTCACACGTTCCACTGTCTGACTTCAGCAGGGCTGGCGACCAATGCTTGTGGTGACAGGGAAGTCAGGGGTGGCTGCAGCTGTGGTTTTCATGGCCCCTGGGTCCCCTGTCTGTTCACTTCTGCCTACCAAAGGCTGCTCACCGGAGCCACTGGGGCCCTCTACCTCAGGGCTTTGTCTAGCCATGGGCACATACTCAGCCAGACGTGCTGGAGTTAACGCCTGCAGAGGCAGCCCTCAGTGACAAACAGGGAGTTGGTGGGTAGATCCCCAGCCTCCACATGTCAGGTACATTCTCTGCCATCTCCTGGAGCCCCCCAGCAGAATTGAGCTCTAGTTGCCCACCATGACTAACTGGCCTGATAACACTTCCTTCCCCTCCCTGCCCTTACTGTCCCACTCTCCTAATGATATTTCCTGGGATCGCCTCCAAAACAAGTCAAATCCCTGTTTCTGGGGCTGCGTCTGGGGGAATAATCTAAATCAAGGCGATGGCTTCTCTGAGTACTTCACTCGGACCAGAAGCAGCTGGTGTGGATTCATGTGCAGTCTACATGTCTGCTCACATGCGATGGAAATGATCTAAATTGGGTCTCCTTTAATTCAAGTTATGGAAAACCATCTTCAAGTCATTTAAATGAAAAAGAAAATGGTATTGTTTTATGTAACTGAAAAGTACCAGGTGGACCCTGGTTTAGAAACAGCTACCGACATCCAGCTGCTGAAATGATGTCAAAGAGTTCTGTCTCTCCCTCTCTCTACTTGGCTTTTCAATCACTCAAGAAGCTTTTACCAAGCACCTGTCTTGTGCCAGCCACTCTTCCTTTCTCTCATTCCATTTGCTTCTCAGGCCACTAGAGGTGCCAGGCTTTCATCCTGCCAGCTTAGCAACTGTGGGAAAAAGCAGTCTCAGGGCTGACTCTCATTGGCCCGGATTGGGTCCCTCCCCATCGCTGAGCCAATCACTGTGACTCTGGCTGACTAGGCTGCATCCTGTGGCTACCTTTGTTGCTAGGGGGTGTGGCTAGACTTACTGACACCACAAGGACTGGGAGTGGAAGATGCCTTCTCCAGAGGGAAATTAGGTAGACTGAGGCAACAGATGCCCGTTACAGCTACAGGTGAGCTCTTCATCATGTGCCAAGCTCATGGGCCCCGAAATGAGTCACAAGTGCTATAACTCACAGCAGAATGTGGCAGGTAGCCTAGGAATGGACAGCAAGTTGTGGATGTTCTGGAAAGAGGGACATTACTCCCAGCTCAGCCAATCAAGGAAGGACTTCTGAAAAGGGGGCTTTGGCCCTAGCCTAGCACAGAAGTCAGTTGTGTAAGACCTTGAACGTCAAGGCAAGGAGTTCAGATTCTAAATTTCTCAGACTAAAAAGGACTTATGTATTGATGCATTCGTTATGATTGAATGTGGCCAGCTTGGGAGAGCCAGCTGGGAAGGTCTGAGGGGCTGGCATTTCCTGTAAGCCTTGCCCATACCTGTAGAGGGGTGTCCCAGCCCAGCTGGCAGCAGCCCATATGGCTGGAGGCTGTATGTGCAGCGAGGCCAGGGAAGAGTCAGGCTGGGACAGCCATGCTTCCCTTGGTATTGCCTTGTGCCCGCCCTGGAAGGAGCCACCCACCTAAACTAAGAATAGGAATTCCTGCCCAGCTGGCAGGAACGAATGCCGATTTCTCAAGGAGGGATGGGCCTGAAAACAAAGCGTAGCATGTGGGCTGGGCTCTACTTTGTGTTGATTTGCAAGGTCACTTGAGAGCCGCACCCACTCTGGGCATTCATTGATCCTGCCATTAGATCCAGGCGAGGTGGCCTGGCCAAGTCGCTCATTGAATCCCAAGATGGCAGCCTCCAGGGTTCCTCAACCACCAGAGAGGTCCTGGGCTCTCAGCCTAGGGTGCCTCCTGCCCTCCAGGAAAGGTGACTGTTTCTCTCTTGTTTCCTTGACCGTGGACAGGGGTGGTGGCAGGTAGTGCTGGACTAAGATGCTGAGAAGCCAAGGGAGAGGGGAATGAGAAGGTCTCTGTGGCAGTTTTAGCCAGAATCCCCCACTCATGAGCATCTCTCTTCCAGGCAAGATCCTCTTCCGCAGAAGCCACATCCGGGATGTAGCTGTGAAGAGACTGAAGCCTATCGATGAATACTGCCGGGTGAGAGTGTGTCTGGGGCTGGGGGAGGGGCTCGGGGAGGGCCTCAGGGAGGGGAGGGGCCCATTTGCCTGAGTGTCCATCTGTGAAGAAAGGTTGCTGTACAGAACCATCCCGAGGCCTGGTGTTTCCTGGCCAGAGGGGTGGGTATGGGATCACCCCATAGCTGGGCCACCCTCTGGGACCCAAGGACCTCGGGTTCACAGCCAAGCTTCTGTGCCTGTCAGGATATAGCCATGTTTACAAAACACTGTTTTAAGTCACTTCCTCTGGGATGTGAACTGAGCTCGGGAGCTAAGTCAAAGAGCCTCCTTCTGAAGGGCTGCTTGCTTCTCTATGTGAGATTTTGCTGGACATAGAAGAACTATTTCTTTGAACTCCTGTTGGGATGTTGTTGGGATCAGTTCAATAGCATCAGCATTTGTTTATTCACCTAAATCTGGGTAACTACAAATGTTCATATACACATCTTTACAGATGCAGGTGTTCACACAAACACACACGCACATGCACATTAACACAGCCAGTGCCAAAGAGCAGGCAGGAGAAGGACAGCAGTGTCATGAGCCAGAGCCCACCTGTCTGTCTTTGATTAGAGCCCAGCGCTCCTGCAGAGAGCATGAATGGCTACCAGGGGATGAGCGGCCCTCAGTTTCCTCGGCAAATGGCCTCTGGAGGACCAGACTTCCCGGGTTGGAAGCCCTGACTAATTTCATGAACTTGGGCAAGTTACTGAACTTCCCTGAGCCTCTATTTCCACATCCGTCCAATGGGGAGGAGAACACACAGGGTGCCTCCACACGGTGGTCATGAGGATGGAATGAGCTGGCACATTGTAAGGCAACAGCACAGCGTCTGGCTCAGAGGAAGCATTCAGCAGATGCTTTTGTTATTATTTTTACAAAGGGCAAACAATTTGTATTAAATGAACAAGCAAATGAAAAAACTTTACTTTTTTTTTTTTATTTTATTTATTTATTTTGATGAGACAAAGTCTTGCTCTGCGGCCCAGGCTGGAGTGCAGTGGCACCATCTCGGCTCACTGTAACCTCCACCTCCTGAGTTCAAGCAATTCTCGTGCCTCAGCCTGCCAAGTAACTGGGATTATAGGAGCGTGCCACCATGCCTGGCTAATTTTTGTATTTTTATTAGAGATGTGTTTTTGCCATGTTGGCCAGGCTGGTCTCAAACTGCTGGCCTCAAGTGATCTGCCTGCCTTGGCCTCCCAAAGTGCTGGGATTACAGGCGTGAGCCACTGCACCCAGCCGTGTTTTTAACATGTTTTTGAGACAGGGTCTCGTTCTGCTGCCCAGGCTGGTGAAAAAGCTTTATTAAAAGCAAATAAAAAGTTAAAAAGCAAATAAAAAATAAAAACAAGCAAATAAAGCAAACACAAAATAATTTAATGTTTCTACTGGGCACCATTGGCTTTAATAGAGCTAGAATTTCGTAGTTAAATGAAACCCACTGTGGTTCCTGACTCAGAAATCTTGAGAAGATGTGGCATAATGTGTTATAATGTGGCAAATGAGGTATAAAATTTCACAAGTGCTGGTATTAGAGTATCAGAAGGAGAAGAGCTGGAGTTGAATCCCGGTGCCCACTTACTAGCTACGTGACCTTGGGCAAGCTGCTTTGCCTCTTTGAGCCCTAGTTTCCTCATCTGTAAAATGAATATAAAAACACTATCTCACATGGGAGCTGAGTAGGGAGAATGTATATCACAGTGTCCTCATACAGAGCTGTTGCAGGAGGAGCACTTGAGGCCAGGAGTTTGAGACCAGCCTGGGCAACATAACAAGACCTCATCTCTCCAAAAAAAAGTTTAAAATTAGCCAGGCATGTTAGCACACACCTGTAGTTGAGGTGAGAGGACTGATTGAGTCAGGAGGTCAAGGCTACAGTGAGCTATGATCACGCCACAGCACTCTAGCCTGGGTAACAGGGAACGATCCTGTCCCTAAAAAAATAAAATAAATAAATAAAAAATGTTTAAGAACCAACTTGCTAAATTTATTAACTGGCATTCCCAAGCCTATAGGAAGAAAAGACAATGTAGTCTTCATTAAACTGAAGTTTGAATTTCGTGACTGTGAACATTATACTTGGGTCACATGTTCTGCCTTATTTTAAAAGGATGCCCCAGTGCTGGATTCCCTTAAGCTAGTAACTTCTCTTCTTCAGACCAATATTCATTTTTCTCTTTAATGGGCATTCACTGTTTCTGGTTAAATTGATGGCTGTAGCCTGAGCTTTTATTTCTCTTTTCTCGTTTCTCAAAAAGTTAAATAAATGGGCAAAGCTAATGCAGGAGGGGGCATAGGGCGGGAGTAAGGCTTTTCCAGCTGGGATTTATAGCTCAGATTAGCCAGCCCAAGGCATCTGCAGTTGGGCTCCGTGGAAATGCTGTCTGCTGGGTCATCCGGAGGAGGAAGTGATAGCATCTTATCTCCTAGGATCAGGCTTTGAACAGGACTCCTGATTCAGAGGGGCTCTGGAGCTCCAGTGTGCCACAGGTAGCTGGGGGAGCCATGGAAGTGGGGTCTGCAAGAGGAGGGGCCTCCTAACCTGATTAGCACAGATGGAACCTGCCCAGAGCCAGACAAGGAATGGGGCCATGGGCCCACCAAGCAGACAGCCATCTATCTCACAGGCGGTGATTTACTCTGAGAATGGCGGGGGTGGGGCAGTACAGAGTGACCTTTAATTCTGCTGAACTAAGAAGCTGGGATCTGTGGTCTGATTGTCTGAGAAACCCACTGACCTTGGAATGGTCTTTAGGGACAAGTCCATGGCCACTGCCACCTAACTTTGCATTTCACAGCTTGCCTCCAGACAGACCACTCAGTATCACCGCCGACCCCAGCCAGCACAGTGCCATGTGCAGTCCGCTCCACGGCCAGCCCTTCCCCTGTCTCTACCTGCCCTTGGCTACGTACTGCCTAGAGCCTCTGGAGTCTCTACTTACAGTGCCCTGCATAGCCCACCTGCTTGGCTGGTCATCTTCCTTGGACCTGCTAGACAATGTGGGCTCAGAGTCTGGGGTTTGATGGGAATTCAGATGCACCCAAAATTGTGCAGCTGGCTCTGCACACCCGAGCAGCCGGCTCCCTGCAAGGACTCAGACGTGGAAAGTCTGACCGTGCAGTGGACCTCCCCAGACTTCGGGCTCCCTGCCCTTGCTGGCCAGCCAGTCCCACCACCTAATGGCGGTTTCACAGCCCAATCTCATTGTTAATTTTTAACATATAAGCAGCAGATTGGATGGGAATCACGGAAAATTTACCACATGCCGACTGAGTGATCGTTTTATGTGGCACTTGAGGGTCAGGAGTCTATGAAGAGGGGTTCCAAAGGCATTTCTTTAACTTCATAAATTAATTTAAAGGGCAACATGGTAATGCAGTTAATATTTAATGGTCTGGGACCTCAACAAGTTGAAGACTTTCATCAGACTAACAAGAGTAAGCTATACCATAGAGGCTTGGACTCACAATTTTTTAAGTGACTCTATTTACCCCGTTCCTGGGGGTGAAATACATGTTTGCAGTGTTTGTCCAGGGGATAAAATAAATGTTCTAGGGAGGGGTTCAGAGAGGAGTGTGAGAGAGTGTTTGAGAATGATCAACTCACCCTTTGACATGTTAATGACATTTATACAAGTCTCCACTTCCTGGTTGGTACGACTAGAATTTTTTTGCTGCCCAAATAGCTGAGCTTGTTTCTATTATTCGTCTATTTATGACACATTTGATTGCAGGGATCAATGGCTTTCTTTGTAGGAGGGAAGAGGGATTGGGTGCGGTCAGACTTAGGGGCAGGAAGTCTGAGCCCAACAAGAGGTCAGCGCTGAAGGGTAAGGATCCCCTGACCCTCCCCTCTGCACCTCCCAGACTCATTCATTTTTATTCCCACTTCCCAGACTTGAAAACTGAGGCTATTGCATGGCAGTGGTTCCTAGTCCCAGGTATTCTCCCTTCCACTGTGGGATTTTCCACCACAGCCAATCATTGGCTCTCCCCTTGGGGAGAGTAACGTTGTTCTTGCGGTCCTTGTTCTAAAAGCAGACCCGGCCCAGGAGAGGCCTTGCCAATTGGGAGTCTTAGGCAGAGGCCAAGGCTGATCCGTTCATGAGGGGCCTCCTGAGTGGCCTGGTTCTCTGGGGGAACCCAGATAGTAGAATCTCACCATATCCCTGACAGACCCAGGAGAAGGAGTTTCTAGGTTGAGATAAAGCAGATCATGTCCCTTTTCTCCTTAAAGACTTTCAGAGGGCCGGGCACAGTGGCTCATGTCTGTAATCCCAGCACTTTGGGAGGCCAAGCTGGGCATATTGCTTGAGCCCAGGGGTTCAAGACCACCCTGGGCAACATGGTGAAACCCCATCTCTACAAAAAATACAAAAAGTAGCCGGGCGTAGTAGTGCACGCCTGTAGTCCCGGCTATTGGTGAGGCTGAGATGGGAGGGTCACTTGAGCCTGGGAGGCAGAGAGGCTGCAGTGAGCCATGATTGCACCACTGCACTCCAGCCTGGGCAACACAGTGAGACCCTGTTTCAAAAAAAAAAAAAAAAAACGGGACTCCTTCAGAGGAGTCCCGCTGCCCCGGAGAACAGCTGAGTACCTCAGCCGGGCCCTCTGTGGGCTGGTTCCAAGTGCTGCTGGGGCCTCAGCTCCTACCTCTCTCTTCCAATATCCTGCAGTCTAGTCCAGCAGACACAAGGCCATCCCCAGCTAGCCAGGCCTCTGCCCCTGAGTCTGTGCTGGTCCCCTGTCTGGGTGCACATTCAGTTTCCTCAGTGGGCCCTTCCATAAGCCTCATGACTCCCCAGGAAAAGCTGATCACTCCTGCCATTCTGCCCCCAGAGGACTGCGCCCACCCCCACTCTGCGCATTTCTCCTCTGCAGGAGGGTAACTTCTGTGTGTCTGTCTTCTCCCAGATTATGAGCTCCTTGAGGGCCACATTTGTCATCTCTGTGTCTTCACTAATAAATAGGAAGCCCAGCCCTAAGGGGGTGTCCAGCCAATGCCTGATGACAAGATGGAAAGATCACAAGTAGACAAAACTTCCTCAGAGAGTGACATATCCCCCAGGCTCTGATGTACTAAGATCCCTTGTGAAATGGCTTAAACTGCTACCAAGAACTAGACACCATTTACATTTCAAGGGGAGTCGCTGCTCAGATCCTTCAAAAAGAAAACCCGTGTGTTTTGAATACTCTGATTTCAGAAGTTCAGTGAGATCCCAGCTTTCCAGATGGTGACCTAGGAAGAACAGTCCGGGCAGGTTAGAGGCAGCCCCAGAGGTGGGGCTGGAAGGACACAGGTGGGAGGCCAGAGGAGCAGGATGCCAGCCCCCTTGTGCCACACCTCCAACTCCGCCCAGAGCAGCCGAGCTTTTACCCATAAGATTTCCGGGGATTAGAAACTGATGCTTTAAAAAAATTAAAAAAAAAAAAAAAAAAACAACGAGAAAAGAAACTGATGCTGCTGAAAAGAGAGAAGCAATTGATCCTGTGTAAACAGTGGGCACCCGTAGTGTTTTGCCAAATGCAGAGCTTTGCTCTTTGTCCTGACGCAGGCATTACCCAGAGTGGTGGGCTCTGTGGAGGATGACCGTTTTAAGGCAGAGGGCCTGAGCACAGTCTGCCAGGGCCCCCTCCTGTGCCACTTGCATGTGCAAAGACCAGACGTGTGCCCACTGTATCTGAGTGGAGGTCTCAGAGACACACAATGCAGCCACCCTCTCCCTTGTTTACACCTGCACCATTGGCCATGATGACACTCGGTTCTAAGTGGTGGCTCCTGTCATGGCCCCCAGAAAATGGTCTTGAGGGGCAGGAGCTGGAGACTGCAGGACAGTTTAGGACTGGAAATGGGGAAACTGGCAGAGCTAGCTGATGGCAAAACCTGAATGGCTCTTCAGCACCTCATTACCGGTCCCTCCGACCCAGGTACCCACTACCCCAGCCACTTCCTGCGTGCCATTTCTGCAGATCTGCTCTCAGCCAGCTCACTGACCCCTGGTTTACAGAATGGCAGGGTTGGAGGGGGACTGAGGCCAGCTCAGCTGACATTCTCCAGGGACCTGCATAGTTCCAGCAGCCCCTCAGGGCAATGCTTCCTGCCACTTGCCCCAGAAACCTGAGGGCTAGAAAGTCATGCTCATTTCAGCCCTTCTCCAACCTGAGGCCTTCAGAACCCTCTGAGCTCACCTGAGCTCTATTAAAAAGTCTCAATCAGATTGATTGATAGATCAGACAAATGAATTCACTGGTGATGGTGCTGTTTAGTTAGAGCTGTTAACAGTTACAGCTGGAAGAAACTTCAAAATGTCTCGAACCTGGATTTGCCTCAGCTGTGTTCCACAGGGTGTCACTAGGAATTGTTTGGAAAATGAGCACCACAGTCAAATACCTGTGGGTAAAGCTAGAGGCAGGAGGGAGTGGATCAGGGCACAGGCTCTGGACTCAGCCTGATTCAAAATTTTTCTACTTACGGCTGGATGCCGTGGCTCGTGCCTGTAATCCCAGCACTTTGGGAGGCCGAGGCAGGTGGACCACTTTCGGTCAGGAGTTCAAGACCAGCCTGGCCAGCTTGGTGAAACAAAATTAGCCTGGCCTGGTGGACATGCCTGTAATCCCACCTATCGGAGGTGAGACAGAGAATCATTGAATCCGGAGGAGTTGGTGGAAAGCTTTGCTACCTACTAGCTGTGAGGCCTCAGGGAATTATGTAACCTCTCCGTGCTTTAGTTTCTTCTTCTGTAAAACTGAAATCATAGTCATACTGTCCTCTTAGAGTTGATGTGCTGATTAAATGACACAGTCCCACAGGATGTTGTTAGTAGTAGTAAATGCTGGCTTGTACAAAGCTCTACAGGTTTCTTTCCTGCAGAACTTCTCAGAGGCTTTGTGATGGTAACAAACATGGTGATCCCCAAGGCCAAGATGGGGGGACCCTCAAGGCAGATTTCACATGTGCTCACAGAGCTCATTTCACCTCATCAGGGAGTTCTTCTGTGAGACATACTTCGGGATTCCATTTTATCTTGGAAGAAATGACAACCAGAGAGGTGAAGTGAGTTGCCTAAGGTCACACAGCAAGTATATAACTGCAGAACTGGAACTAGAATTGACTCCTGTCTCCCATTCCTGTGCTCTTTCGAGTGTGCATCACTGCTTTGTCCTAAAGAATGACGATGGCAGCAATGACACTAATGTTATCACGGCTCACATTTACTGAGTGTACTCTTCACCAGCTACTGTGCTAGGCTTCTCGTGTTCATCTCACTTAACTTCCTAACAGCTACGTAGGTGCCATGTCGCATCCCAGAGCTCAGAGAGGGCAGGTAATGCATCCAGCCCCACAGAGCCCATAAATGGCAGAGCCAGGACCCAAAGCCACATCTGCCTGCAGTCCTGAGGTCCTGAGGCTCTGAAGCCCTGACTTTACCACCACATGGCATACATCATGAATGTCTCATGGCAGAATTTTAGACCTAAGCTGGGGTTGCTAACCCTGATATGCCCATTATCTGGCCCCCTACCCTGCTCTTCTCAGAACGGCTGGGCTTGGGGGTGCCCTGGCCCTGGCCATCATCACCAGCCCAGGCTGCAGGGACTCACTGCTCAGCACCACCCTCTCCTGCCAAATGATTTTGGCCAGAGCTGAGCTTTGGCAGCAGCTCTGATGGAAGCTGCTCTGGGCTGAGAGCCTCTTGTCAGCCTGAAATCAGGACGAGCCCTCCACGCGGCTCCCCTCAGGGCTCCCTGTTAAATAAAGATGCCACGGTTGTTCCACCAAAAGGCCTCTTTGTCTGAGGCCCTCGTGGCCCACGCGTCCCCTGCCTCCGGAATGTGGGTCTCTGTCGGCATGAAGAGCCCCTCTGTTCCCTGCCAGGGCTGGGTGAGCCATGGCTGGCCAGGGTCTGCGCTTAGGGTGAGTGGCAGCACACTGAGCTGGGAGGGCACCAGCGCTGTGGGCCACTGAAACCCGCCCTCTCCTGCCCTGCGTCCCTCCCTCTCCCTTTCAGGGTGGTCACCCGGCAATGACTGCACAGATCCGGGATCCCTGGTAATGGTTTCCTCCTGCCTTCTGCCCATCCCAACCCCACTGGCGCTCCCTCCTGGGGCCCCCTGTCCTCCCTGACTTTCTCTCCCTCTCTCTTACTCCCTGTCTGTCTCTCTTTCCTCAGTTTTTCATTTCCTTTTCCTTCTACCCTTCCCAAGGAGAACACAGCATAGACAGTGTGCGTTAAATGAGAACTTGAACACTGGAGGCATGCTCCACCCATCTGACCTTCACAGCTTGGGGCTGGATTCTGCCCCTTTCCTCACTTATTGCTTCACCCCCAGCAGCCTCAGTGTCCCCATCGTACGTGGAGGCAACGATGTCTACCTCCAGGACAAAATGGGGTGACATATCATTAGATTTGCTCTCTCTCATCCCTGTAAAACCAGGTACAGCCCCATATGCAGCACACACTGCAAAGCCCTCACTGTTTGGTGGATGATTGGAGGATTCAAGGGGCCAAGGGCAGGGCCTGACACATAGCTGCTCATTTAATATTAATTTTCCTTTTCTGTTTCTTGCCTGTTGATGGAGATGTGTTATGTTAGAGACCCTTGGAGAGCCATGACCCCTGAAAGGAATGACTGGGAGTTACATCATGCTCTCTTATCTGCCATGGTCGGCTCTTATCTCATCTTGCCTGGGTGTGGGTTTGGCATCAAGAAGGGCCCATCTCGATAGGATGCCTGGTGCTAGATGGCACACCTGAATTGTTATCTAACCAGCTCAGAGAATAACTAAACCATCACTTTCCTCTTACTCAATATTATAATTCTATAGATGCAACCTAAGATTATATGTGGGTTTTTTGCCCCACTATCATGTCCCGTAGCTACTGGATATTGGGTTTATAGACATGGAAACCTTCACTACCTTATCCATTTTTCATTCATTCATTTCTTTAAACAAATATTAATCAAGTGTCTGCCCTGTCAGGTACTCTACTAAGATCTGGGGACACAGAAATCAACCAAACAGACTAAAATCCCTGCCTGCATGGAACTTACCTTCCAGTGAGTCTTTCCCACCCTCCATGGGTGCCTGTGGGCAGGCCATGTGTCTCCCTGCACCTCCGTCACCTCACCTGTAGTATGGGGATGGGAATTGTGCCCTCATGAGGACCCTCATGAGGATTTCCTGGAACGACACTCACAGACTCACTGTACTTGGCCCAGGAGCCAGTGGATCCAGGCCTTGCATCTGAAGCTGGTTGTGGCGCGTGAGGTTTCAGGAGGCAGGGGCATGGGACAGGGTCCTGTCTTATAGACCAGGTCTCATCAGGAGTTTCTCACAAGCCCTGTGTTTGTTGACTCCTCCAGTCCTGGGTTTTCCTCGCTTCTCCTGGCTCTAGCCCTCAGCTCCCTGTCCCCGTCCCTCAGCCCTGCTTTGGTAGTGTTCTCTCCTGTCTGTTTGGACCAGGGGATCCTTCCTTGCCCCAGCATTTCTCCCCATACTAAATTGAGGGGCCCAGAAAGCGGGGCTACACCTGGCCTCACCCTACACCCCCAACCCCTCCATGTCGGACTGGGCCAGGTCAGGGTCCCACGTGCTGGTGTGCAGCATGAACTCTGACTACCTTCTTTTTATTTTGTTTTGTTTTGTTTTATTTATTTATTTATTTATTTATTTATTTATTTATTTATTTTGAGACAGAGTCTTGCTCTGTCCCCCAGGCTGGGGTGCAGTGGCACGATCTCGGCTCACTGCAGCCTCTGCCTCCTGGGTTCAAGCGATTCTCCTGCCTCAGCCTCCCAAGTAGCTGGCATTACAGGCGCCCTCCACCACACCCAGCTAATTTTTGTATTTTTAGTAGAGACGGGGTTTCTCCATGTTGGCCAGGCTGGTCTCCAACTCCTGACCTCAAGTGATCTGCCCACCTTGGCCTCCCAAAGTGCTGGGATTACCGGCGTGAGCCACCATGCCTGGCCTAACTCTGACTACCTCCTGACCTAGTGCCTCACTTTCCAGCTGCAGACTCTCCCCGTGCCTGGATGACAAGCTCACAGCTGGCCCACACACTTGCCATGACTACTGTTTCCCATAGAACGCCCACTCCTCCTCTCTGCTTGTCCAAACCCTGCAAACTCCACAAGCCATGCCCCTGCCCACTGTTCTAAGAAACCTTTCCACGCTCCTCAGTTTACATTGTTTCTCCAGGCATCCTCAGCTTGGCCTAAAACCAGGCCCTGCTAGTCATGCCCCTGCCCACCTCCTATGGCCCTTCTCCCTTTCTCTGGGCCCTCAGGCCACACTGGCCTTCATTCATCTCCTGGACCAACATGCTTGATCGCTCTACCTCCACCTTGACCAGTTAATTCTTACCCATCCTTCAGAACTTAGCTTTAAAGAGTCCTTCCTGAAACACTGGCTCCCCATCTTCCACATCTTCTTGGGTTCTATCAAACTCCATCATAGCGCTCTGTTGTCCTTGGCAGCAATTATCAACTTGTCATGAAATAATTTTGTAGTCAGTGTTTTGGGAGTGTGAATGCCTGGTGCAGCTGGAGCGTGGCTAGTGGGAGACAAGGCTGGGAGGACGTGACCTTGGACTGTTGGGTTAGGGATCTTGGACTTATTCTGTGTGCAGAAGGAAATTCCCTCAGGGTTCCTGCAGAATGATTAGCTCCTAAGGACCTTAAGACCCAGGGTTCCAGGGTTCAGTGGTCTTTTTTTTTTTTTTAAGTCGGTCGTTTAGTTGGTTGACTGGCTGGTTGGATGGTTGGTTAGTTGACTGGATGGTTGATGGGTAGGTTGATTGGATAACTGGTTAGGGTTTTTTTTGTTGCTGTCTTGTTGGTTTGTTGATTAATTGGCTGGTTGGTTAGTTGGTCAGTTACTTGGCTGGCTAGTTAGTTGAGAGAAATGGATAGAAAGAGGGAGGGAAGGAAGGAAGGTTGGTTGTTTGATTCATTATTTGATTGGTTGATTTGTTGATTAGTTTTCTGGGTGGACAGCTGGATGGCTGGTTGACCATGTCTTCCATGGCTCAGTTCTTGAGCCTCTCTGTCACTGTTGCTGCAAGGTGACACTGTCTTGCTTCTCCTGTTCCCAAGTTCATCACACCTAATGCCCTTTCTTCCTGTCCTTCCACAGGCACTTGTCCGGCTGCCCCCCCACATCTCACAGTGTGATGAAGTCTTCCGGTTCTTTGAGGCTCGACCTGAGGATGTCAACCCTCCAAAAGAGTAAGTAATAGCTCAGGCCTCTCCTGTGTGCTGGGGAGGCATGGGCTAAAGCAGTGGCCAGCCCGGGGAGGCTGAGCCTGTGGGAACACATGCAGAAGGAGAGCTAGCCGGGCTAAAGAACAGTGGTCCAAAGGAATGGGGGACATTATTCCCCAGGTTCCTAGTGCCAGAGCCACTCTTCATTTTCCTTTACCCCAGGGCTGCAAGTGAGAGTGTCTCTGCATTTGTGGAGCATATTTTCCTACAAACTCTTTCTGGCTCACAGGGTTGTTACAAGGAGCAGATGAGATAACAGAAAATATAATGGTCATGTCACTGAGACCACTCAGGGCTAGCACAGTCCTTGCTCTTCGCAGTTATGGCTGCAGAGGTCCCAGCGTGCACTGCCCAGGCTGAAAACTCACCTGCCAAATAACAGCAGTCCTGGGCTGCTACAACAGATTTTATAATCATCATAAAAAATCATAATGAATTTACCCAGTGTCTTTTAGGTATAGCATTTTATGATAGGCATTACCATATTCAATAGTCCCATTTACAGAGGAGGAAACCATGGCTCAGTGACGTCAGGTGCTTTTCCCCCAAAGTCATGCAGATGGTTTGATAGGAGACAGGCCAAAACCTGAACCTAAGTGTGTGGTTCCTAGTAGCCCAGTGTTGGCTAATGTTTCCATGTTTGGAGAGAAAAAGGGAACCATGTAGGTCTTTTTTCTCTCTGAAATTGGGATGCTGTGGGCTGGTGGTCAAGATGGCCCACTCAGCCATGCTGGTTTCCCACACACAGGACCTGACTCCATCCAGATGGCCATGCTCTCTTGCTCAGAGCGTTCTGCTCACCTGCAGTCCTCAGCATAGGTTCTCATTGGAGAGAAAAATCCAGTTCCCACCCAGGAGCTGGTGGGCAGAAGGCAGGGAGGGGTGTTGGGGAAGAGAGAGGGTTGGGGAGAGGACTGAAGTGGATGCTGATGAGTCACCTCACTCCATAGCTATCCCCTGGAAGCTTAAAGTACTGGACGGGTGACAGAGAGGCAGATGGTGCCTACTACAGAGGGAGAGGAGAGAGTAGGACACAGGAACTCTCTGGGCCAGGTGGGGAGAGGCAGGGGGAAACTGGTGATGGGGAGGAGAAAGCCTGAAGATGAGGGTGAGCATTGCATGGCTCTGGAGGTGCCATTCACACTGCACTTTCTGTGAATGTGCCCATGAGGTTGTAGAATATGTGGCCTGCACACCCATACATGGCAGTCCTGCCTAAAGGGACCCTTCTCTCTTCACGCATGCTAAAAGACTAATAGCCTGAAATGGCCTGGGCATTTTGAGGGAGGAAAAAGCAGCTCCGAGGCCCACCTGGCCTAGCAAAGGCCATCTTCATTGATGGCTGCCTCAGGCAAGAAACAAGCACTGTGAACCATCAGGAGCTGATCAGTAGCTTGGTTCACAGTGTGAAGCCGTGGAAAGCCACAGCGTATAGGATGCAAGGTCTTGAGTTCACATCCCAGTTCTGCTGCTACTAGCTGTGTAATGTCCAGGCAGATCCCTCGTAACTTCCCCAAGCCTTCCTGTGGTCCCTAGTGGCTCAGTGCTGGCCGAAGTTTCTACATTTAGAGAGAAACGGGGATGAATCTTAAATTCAGCTGATTGAAAAAAAAAAAAAAAAAAAAGCTAGGCATAGTGGCTCACACCTGTAATCCCAGCACTTTGAGAGGCCAAGGCAGGTGGATCATTGAGCCCAAGAGTTCAAGACCAGTCCTGGCAACACAGCGAGACCTTGTTTCTACAAAAAATAAAAATTTAAAATTTAAAATTTCAGAAGAAAGAATAGCGAGAAATAGGGAACCATCTGTAAAAAGGGAATAGTGATTAAGCCCTGTTTTTGCTACCTCCAAGGGTTATCCATGAAACTCAGATGATGAGAGGTAGGAGAGGTTTGCACCAGGGCTTGTATATTCTTTTTTTTTTTTTTTTTTTTTGAGACAAGAGTCTCACTCTGTCACCCAGGCTGGAGTGCAGTGGAGCGATCTCAGTTCACTGCAACTTTTGCCTCCCAGGTTCAAGCAATTCCCTTACCTCAGCCTCCCTAGTAGCTGGGATTACAGGCATGTGCCACCACACCTGGGTAATTTTTGTATTTTTAGTAGAGACGGGGTTTCACCATGTTGGCGAGGTTGGTCTCGAACTCCTGAGTTCAAGTGATCCACCCGCCTCAGCCTCCTAAAGTGCTGGGATTATAGGCATAAGCAACCGCACCCGGCCAGGGCTTGTGTATTCTTATCCCCGCATTACAGATTAGAAAACAGGAGCTCACAGCTAGAGCGGGAATTTGAACCCAGAACTTCCAGGTTGCAAGCAGTAGCCCACACTCGTCTGTTTCTCCCGCCTGCTTCGCTGGTTTGGGGACTGTGGTCCTGAAGCTCCTCAGTGTCTCCTTTCTGTCCCTGCCTCTCTGAGCTCCTGCCTCTTCCTTCTTCATCCTTGCCTTGCCTCAGGGCAAGGGAAGGCCCTGAGCCTGGCAGCAGTATCCCTGGGTCCTCACCTGACCCTGCCCGTGCCCAGCTGTGATGTTCTCTCCAAGCCTCTCATTTTCTGTCCTTGCATGGGGAGAGAGGAGATGCTCCTCCCTAGATGAGTGGCTGTTGGGATTCCCTGTGATCGTGTGCCCCACCACGGGGGAAAAGGATCAGGATCGTTGATGGTGGAGGCAGCAGGTGTATCGCCACAAAAGCAGCTGACCCCGCCTGTAATCCATGCCTCCAAACCTGCTCTTTGCCAGTCAGCTGAATCCATCGGCCTCACTTCATTCATGGCATTAAGTTAGCCTTTTGCCCACCTCTAGGAGGCCCTTGAGGAACAGTGGAAACCAGGCTCAGCGAGACACTTGGCTGTTGGGGAGGCAGCAGGCCATGGCTTTGTGGGGCCAGGCTCTGGGGCCAGGCCCTGCCACTTAATGTCTCTGCATTTCTGTTTCCCTAAAATGAGATAATGCAGAACTCACGAGCTGGTCAAGAGGGTTTACTTAAATAACCCGGCCGGGTGCTACTGGTGCACAGGAAGTGCTCCATACCTGTGTTCGTGGAAGGCTGGGGAACAGAATGGAACGTGTGCACGCTCCACCCCTGCCTGACTTTTGCAGGGAGGGCCTGTGAAGCGTTTGGCCGCTCCATCACCAGGCCAGCAGGGGTTATCTGCCTCTTTCTTGAGGTGGTATTGGCCACATGGGCCAGTTCACCACTGGTCTGGCAAGTTATGGGACTGGGAACATGAATGCCTCCAGCCCCAAGACAGGTCTGAGGCTCAGAAAGTGAGCTCAGCTGTGGCCAGGCAGTTCTGAGGGGCTTCCCCTCCCCTGGCCCGGCCCTGTCTCTGCTCCGCCTCCAAGACCCACCAAGAGAGACCTGTGTTCCCCTGCAGAGTGTGCCTGCCACAAAAGAGCCAGACCTTGTCCGTGACCCTCGGCTGACAGGCTGCCGATGTGTCAACCTAGTGCCTGTACCTCCTCCCACTCCGGCTGCTTGGACCGTTCCAGGCCACTGTGTGCCTCCCTTCCCTCCAGCCTAGAACATAAACACAGGATCGAGTAACAGCATATTTTGACTCTGGGGCGACTGTGGAGTGGCTTATCAAATTATCAAAGCCTGTGGATTTAATTGGAATTTTGTAGATAACCCCTGGCTTTTTTCAAGTGTGCTGCTGCAGGGTCCATTGAGAATTCATGGGGGCTGGGGTGGGGTACCGTCTTCCCTTTCCATCTTCCAGAGAAGACAAGGTCTGTCACAGCCCAGACTCGGTGGGGGAGGTGGGCAGCAGGCCCAAGTGCCTCGGCTTTGATCCCAGGCCACTCGCTGGCTTCTGCAGGCGGAGAGCCAGGCCCATCTCCGGTTGGCTAGCAGTTGCTCTTCCAGACCACTGGCCCTGCACAGAAAGGATATTCTTCATGGACACTTTTGATGAGCCTGGCACTGAACAGCCATGGTGGTTTTGCCTCCTCACGCGGCACCTCCCAGAAGGTTAATGGGATTTGTGCCCTTATGAAAGAGGCTCCAGCAAGGCCCTTGCCCCTTCCATCATGTGAGGACACAGTATTTGCCCCTTCTGCCATGGGAGGACACAGCTAGGGTGCGCCATCT
This sequence comes from Hylobates moloch, assembly GCF_009828535.3. Lineage (NCBI taxonomy): Eukaryota > Metazoa > Chordata > Mammalia > Primates > Hylobatidae > Hylobates > Hylobates moloch. The sequence continues at coordinate 29,865,752 of NW_026652278.1, forward strand.
GTGGGGAATCAGCCTTCACCAGACACCAAATCTGCTGATGCCTTGATCTTGGACTTCCCAGCCTCCAGAACTGTGAGCAATAAATTTCTGTTGTTAATGAATTACCTAGTGTGGCCGGGCGCTGTGGCTTACGCCTGTAATCCCAGCACTTTGGGAGGCCAAGGCAGGCGGATCACCTGAGGTCAGGACTTTGAGATCAGCCTGGCCAACATGGCAAAACCCCATTTCTGCTAAAAATACAAAAATCAGCCAGGCATGGTGGCACATGCCTGTAATCCCAGCTACTCAGGAGGCTAAGACAGGAGAATCGCTTGAACCCAGAAGGCAGAGGTTGCAATGAGCCAAGATCGCGCCACTGCACTCCAGCTGGGTGACAGAGCAAGACTCCATCTCAAAAAAAAAAAAAAAGAAAGAAAAAGAAAAGAAAAGAAAAAGAAATTACCTAGTGTAAGGTACTTTGTTAGTGTAAGGTACTTTGTTAGTGTAAGGTGCTTTGTTATAACAGCCTGAACAGACTAAGACACTTGCTCTGTTTATTGTTGGCCCCTCCCACTAGAACACAGGCTCTAGGAGAGTACGAACTTGTCTTTGTTCTGTTCACAGCTGTATCCCCAGCACCCAGAACAGTGCCTGTCCCAGAACAGGGTCTCAGAGGGTCTCTGTTGGATGAATGATTGTTGTCATTCAGTCCTCACTATGGTCTTACATGGTAAGTACGACTGTGACATGATTTTACCAAGGAGCTGAAGGCTCAGGGACATGAAGCAGCTCACCTAAAGTCACCCAACTGGCAGGTGCAGTGCCAAGATCCAAGCCAGGCAGGCTGGCCCCAGACATATGGTTCTAACCGCAGCCCTGACCCAACCTATCACTCAGCTCACACCCACTACACCTTCCCAACCTCCTCAGCAGCACCCGCTCCCCACCTCCACCCCAGCCAGAGTAGGTGGGTACCGGCCTCAGCCCCTTTGATGTTTTCCTTTGAGGATGGTGTGTGTCTTAGTCTGTTCAGGCTGCTGGAACAGAATACCATAGCCTGGGTGGCTTATAAACAACAGAAATAAATTTCTCACAGTTCTTATGAAAGATGCTGGGAAGTCCTAAACCAAGGCACCAGCAGATTCAGTGTCTGGTGAGGGCCTTCTTCCTGGTTCATAGTCATCTTTACCCTGGTGGACAGGGAAACAAGCTCTCTGGGTTCTCTTTTATAAGGCACTGATCTCATTCATGAGGCTAATGACCATGGCCTAATCAGCTCCTACTATATCACCTTGGGTGTTAGGATTTAACATATGAATTTAGGTGGGACACAAACATTTGGTCTCTAGCAGTGTGTTCTTGGAAAGCCAGCAGTTGAATAGGGGTGTGTGTGTGTGTGTGTGTGTGTCCTGACTGGGGGGAGGGAGGGGAGCAGAAAGGGAAAGGAAGAGTGTTTGCCTTATTGTATTGGTCACCTCCTCTGTAGTCTACATAATGCTTATTTAAATATTCATTTAAATATTAGGCTGCCCACGAAGGTGATGTTATTATCCCCATTTAGCAGATGGGGAAGCAAAGTTGCTAGCAGTTACCTGGCTTCCCCAGGCCATGCAGCCAAGTGGGGAGGCAGGCCTTGGAGCCTGGGGGCAGTTCTGTTAGGCCCCTCCAGTTCCCCCAGCCCCCAGCCCTTCGTCCTGCAGTCATGAGGGGTCAATGGGCAGGGGTGGGCAAGAGAAGCTTGGTGTAGTTTCTTGGTCTCTCCTGTGTGAATTTCTGGGGAGCCATGTGACAGCTTGGGATGAGGAGACCCTTGGTCATCAAATCCTGAAGAAGGCAGATAAAGACATGCCCTGGGCCCCATGCAGTGGCTTATGCCTGTAATCCCAGCACTTTGGGAGGTCAAGGCAGGAGGATTGCTTGAGCCCAGGAGTTTGAGACCAGCCTGAGCAACATAGTGAGACCCCCATCTCTACAAAAAAGAGAAAAAAGAAAAAAAATGAGCCAGGCATGGTGGCACACGCCTGTGGTCCCCGCTACTCAGGAGGCTGAGGCAGGAGGATTACTTAAGCCCAGAGTTTGAAGTTACAGTGAACTATGATTGCGCCACTACACTCCAGCCTGGGCAACAGGGTCAGACCCTGTATCTTAAAAAAAAAAAAAAAAGACACATGGAAGCCACACCAAGAGACACCCTCTGTAGCAGCTGAGATGACCCCACTGTGAGCATGACCTGCCTCCTGGCACAGTGTCTTGAGGCCACTTTACTGACTCAGCTCCCCCTTGCTTTGCTCTGCCTGATCTCCTGAGAATCCCTTGCTTCCACAGGCAAGGCCCCTCACCCCCAGATGCAGTCCTCCCATATGGTGTCAACAAGGGCAAACAGGAGCTAAAGGCAGGCCCAAACTGGCCTGGCAGGACTCACCACGTGGTCAACTGCATGACCCAGAAATGCCTCTTTGTGTTCCATTTTAAATTCTCATCCAATGGAAATAAGGAATCTAAAAGTCTTTAAAACGAACACTAGGAACTCTGTCTGCAGATTCCCAGGAGGATGCAGTTCTGGCGGGAGAAAGATCTGGCCGTAGGGCCCCGGGATCCACCTTTGCATCTCTGCAGCCTCCTGGCCCAGTGGCCATGCCCTCATTCTTTTCTTAGCTTGTCGCCAGCCTCCATGCCCTGCCCCATGGTTCCCTCCACCAGGAGCACCCTCCCCTCCTCCCCACTCGCTCTGGAACTGCATCCTACTCTGTCTCCAGACTCAGCTTGAGCCCCTCCTCCAGAAAGCCCTCCCTAAAGCTGGCAACCTGGCAGCCTTGGGATCTGCTTATGAATCTCTCCCCACCAAGGAACCCACATCTCTGGACCCCCAGGACCTGGCACCTAATGAGTGTTGAGTGATTGCCCAACTGTGCCAAAATAAAGCCGGGCCATTTAATAGAGTTATACATTGAACTGCCCACCTCGGGAGCAGAGCCAGGAGGACGCTCAACCTCTCCGGAGTCAGAAGGCCAGGGGTCAGAGACCAGCTCTGCCACTTGCCTCAGGCAAGTTGCAAGGCCCTTGTGTGCCTCAGTTTCCTTTATCTGTAGAGTGGGAATCGTTGCTGCCTCCAAAGGCAGTTGTGAGGATGATGCTTTAGCACACATAAAGCGCCAAACAAACCTGGCACAGTGTCAGCACTGCCAAGGCCTGTGTTTGCTGTCCCCATCACGATGGCCCCGGGTGGGAGGGCACGGCAGCAGCAGGCCCCACATCACCTCACCCCACATACACACACACGTTCTCCACTTCTGGAGATGCAAGGCTGCCTTTGCAGCCTCAGGGCTGAGGTTGCAGCCTCCTTGACCACTGCTGGTGGTCCAAGCCTGTGGGCAGGGTGGGCACACATGCCTTTGGTGAACCCATATCACAGAGGGGAAAACTGAGGCCAGGGCTGAGCTGATCTGCCCCACTCTTGTCATTCACTTAGTATTCTTCTCGGGCCTCCTACCAGCCCACTGGCCTGGGTACACACAGTGGGCCCACACAGTGGGTAGACGGTCACCTCCCACTTCCTGCTCTCAGCCTGGGCTTGTCCCTTTGGCTTGTTTCTTCCTGCTGAAGCCAGCCAGGATCCTGGTTAAATTCTTGACATTGCATGGGAGGAGCAGAGAGCCCTGCTAAACTGGTTTCTGTTCTTCAGCCCAGGGCCACAGAGCCACCCTCTGTTGTACAGTAGAACAATGCCCCAATGTTCCGAGGGACCTGGGGTGAGAGGCGGATGGACTGGGGCCAGGCCAGAACCATCCCTGTCTCAGCCTGCCCATCAGGGGCCCCCAACACTCCCCATGGGGCAGAGTCCACCCCCAGTGTCCCTGCCTCCTGCAGGGAACCCCAGGGCAGGCCAAAGGGGAGGCCATCCTGCGGGAGGCCTGCCCCAGCCAGAGCACAGGTTTGGGAACTGGGCCGGGCTGGTTAAGGTGGCGCAGGGGCTGGCTTAGGACACTGAGGGAGGCTGCCAGGGAAGGAGGGCCAGGGCAGAGGCAGATGCTGCTTGGGACCTGGGGTGGGAGGAGGTCAGACTCAAGAAAACACACTCTTCTGCATGGCTTTGTCACCCTCCCCTCCCATTTATATTTTGGGGATGGTTGTTTCATCTTGGACTGCACGGTAAAATTGTGGGGGGTCCAGTGAGGGGGACAGAAGTTGTTGCTGCCATTCGCCTGGGAGAAGCAGAGCCCAGGAGGACAGACAGACTCTGCCAGCCCTGCCTCGGGGTTCCAGTAGGAAGACGAGGGCCAAGGTGGCGTGTGTGGCAGTGCAGCCAGAATAGCACTGAGAATGTGGGGCGTCTCCTCCAGGAGCCCCACATCCCCAATCCCAGTCGAATGCCAGGTCTGGCTTGTTCGGGAAGGCAGGGCGACTGCTCGGCTTATGTCTGGCTGCCAGCCTCTTGAGTTAGAGGCCAGGCTTCCCTGCTCACCAGCAGCATTGCTGTGGGTTGACTGCATGGCCTTCCATTCTCTGTAAGTCACACGGAGTCACTGCTCCGGCACTGGGGAGAATGAATTGGGATGATGTGTGTGGATCACAAACTGGGCACTGAGTCATACACCCTCCTACTCCCTTCCTTTTCCTAGGAGGCAAATGGAAGGTTGTGGACAGAGCACTGGAGCCTCTCCACAGCAGCCTTCCTTCACTCTGCAGGTAGTTATTGAGTGCCAGCTCAATAACTGGGATGGCATAGGCTAATCACCTCAAGGGTCAAAGCTGAAATTGTGAATTGAGTTAAATTAACTGCAGCGGCAACTGTGGGAACACCCAGCTCTGCTTGTGAGGCTTGAATGGCTCACTTCTCCTCTTCCAATCTGTTTCCCCATCTGTGCAAGGCCCCCGTGGTACACGTGGCAAAATGGTTGTGAGGTTCAAGGGAGCAAACGCATAGAAAATGCCCCTAGTGTACTTAACCCATCACGAAAGCTCAGGAAATGGGATTTTCTGTTTTTCTTCCCTTTCCTCCATCAGCCCAGGCCTGGGTACAGAGCAGCCACCCTGAAAAGGCTGGGGGAATGGAATTGGGTTGGCTGAGCTGAAGGTGAGAGCTGGGAGAAGAGCATCTCACTGTGTCCCTCTCCACTCTGGGAGTCCTGGCCAGGGCTGGTGCTGCCTGTGGAGTGAGGCTGCCCCCACCACCCCACAAGCTGTTGGAAACTCCAGGGCATCCCATGTCCCTGTCTTTCCTGGAGGATTTGGGTAGAAAGCCCACCCACACATGCCTGGCTGCGTTCTGGTCAGACACCCATCATCAAGATGGCTCTGTGTGCTCTGTAAAGCCCAGCCACCACCCATCTGGCCAGGGACATGGGCCACACTGTCCTTGCAGCCCCCTGACACTGGCTGCTGCACAAATAGCCTCTTTATGTTGATGGGCAGGAGGGCCGGCTGGACCTTGGAGCTGTGGGAGGCTGAGGGAGGGAACAGAACGTTAGATAAATAAACCCTGTCCATCCCCTGCCATGCCCCCTTCAACCTGGGTGGGCAGGTGGCAAGAAAGTGCCCACAGGAAGCTGTGTCCAACCCACTTGAAAGGGGCATTGGCCGTGGGGAACAAGGACTTCTGCAGGCTCGGCTGTCATGCTGGGTCGGCGAGCTGGAGGGAAGCAGATTCAAACACCCCCAGTTCAGCCCAGCTCATAGAGCACACGCCTGGGAGGCCCCTGTCCAGGGAGAGAAGATGACTCTGTCTTCAGGCCTGGCACAGGATTTTCTGCAGGGTGGGGAGGAAGGTGGCAGGGAAGGGTATCCTGGTGCAGGAATGTGTGGGGGTAGACTGGGTCCCCCATTAATTTCTTGGGCTTGTGCATTCTATGTCCTCTGAAACCTCAAGACCCCCACGTGCCCACTCTCTTACCCCCAAGGAAGGGCTACAGAGCCCTTTGGAGCCTCTGGTGGAAGGGGTAAGCCCTGGAAGAGCGCCGAGGCCTGCTTTGCTATTGTGTTGTGTTCAAGGTGGGTCTTGGTTCCCCTGTGGTTATCACTACCCTCCATGTTCCTAGTCCCTGGGTAGTTACCCCTCCATGGGGAGTTTAAGGCAGAACTGAACCTAGAACCTGGGTCTTCGGCCACTGAGACCAGCCTTCCTCTGTTGCATTCTCGTGGGAGGCGTGTGTTCATGCAAGCGTTTCTAGATCATCTCGATGGCTGGGCGCGGTGGCTCACACCTGTAATCCCAGCACTTTGGGAGGCCGAGGCAGGTGAATCACAAGGTCAGGAGTTCGAGATCAGCCTGGCCAACATGGTGAAACCCTGTCTCTACTAAAAATACAAAAAAGTACCCGGGCATAGTGGTGTGCGCCTGTAATCCCAGCTACTCGGGAGTCTGTGGCAGGAGAATTGCTTGAACCCGGGAGACAGAGATTGCAGTGAGCTGAGATCACATTACTGCACTCCAGCCTGGGCCACAGAGCAAGACTCCCTCAAAAAAAAAAAAATATATATATATATATATATGTATAGATCATCTCGATGTGAGGCCTGGGACTTCAGGAGTAGCTCAGTCCCCACTCTCGGGGCCCTGGTGGTCTAAGGGGGAGGATAGCATGGCATGGGCCTGGCTTGCTTCCATAGGAGGCAGCAGACCATTATAGGCTTTGGCAAACCCTTGCTCCTCCCCAACCTGCCGTGTGGCCTGGGAATTATTTAAACTCCCAAAACCTCAATGTCCTTGCCTATAAAACAGGGCTTATAACAGCTGCTGATAATGGGGAAGGCAGAAAAAGAACAACTGATTGTAATAGGTGCAGGGCCTTGCGCAGCAACAAACCAGCCTGCTCAGGTGGTCAGGAAGGCCTCCCTGAGGAGGTGGCATTCAGGCTGAGACTAAAGCAAGAGCTCACTACTCAAGGAGAGTGGCAGAGAAGGGCATCCAGGCCAGAGGGAGTCCCTGAGATTGTGTTTCAAGGACTGAAAGAAATTTCATCTTCCGTTGGGAGTAAGCAATTTTTGGCTAGGGCTAGGCCAAGAAGAGATAGGCCTGAGGCAGTCATTAATAATTGCTACACTTCAGCATCAGGTAAATGGGCAGAACCTAGGGGTCTCTGGGCTATCTCCTGGCTCTGACATTCTGAGGTCCTAGCAGAACCAGTTGGCTATTGCAGTGGTCCAAGCATGCAACAGTCAGGATCTAGAGAGGGGCTGGATGGCTGTGGGAATGGGAGATATTCATAGACATAGTCCGAGATGAAAGGGACAAGCATCCAGAGACCTTGTGACTCCTTCCCCTTCACAGGCTCTGTAAGTTGGATCTCAATTGAGGGTGATTGGAGTTTGGGCACGTCTGTAACTTTGGGTCACTTTGAAGCCCTCAGTTCATGAAATACATGTGTATCTGGCTCCACCCCATGGCCACATCGGATACTACCGCTCCCAGCATCTGGCTGATGCTGTACTAAAGCCGTGCCGGACCCTTGAGCATGGTTTATCTTGTTTGAGCATCCGTACAATCCTGGGAGGCCCATGCTCCTTTCTGCAGATGAGGGACCTTAGGCTGAGACTGGTTGACTTACCTCTCAGCTAGGAAGTGTCAGAGGCTGAACTCATGCCCTTGCCCTTCAGCTCCAAGTCCACACCCCACACGGGGGTGAGCTGAGGATGAAGTGAGAAGCACCTGAGCCTTGGCTGGGGCAACTAGCTCCAAATTTCAGGATGGGACCCTTCATCGGACAGAAGGGCAGAATAACTGCATCAGGACGCCATGGTTGCCATGGTCACCACGGGGGCTGAAGGTAGCGAGTTGAGGGCATGTGCCACATTTGGGATCTTTTAAGGAGAACCCAGGTTTCCGCCGGGCCACATCCCTGAAAGGGACAAGGTTTGCTGAGACTGCCAAGTCTGTTCCAGGCCCCCCAGGGCAGCCACTTGAGACCCTTCCCCCAGCCTCAGGAGCTCCAAGGAGGGGCTTCCTGTCCCAGGAGGGTTCAGGCCTCTGAGGAGGGGTGCTGCCTGACTGGTACAGGCTTCTCTGATGGAACAGACACAGGGAAGCTGGTTCTAGAAGAACTCAGAAAACCAGGCTTCCCGCTCCCAAACCACAGACTGAGCCCTCAGCCCCCCACACCCTCTCTCATGAATGGCCCATTTGGCACGTGGGGAGTCATGAGTCCAGAGGGCACGCAGATGGCTATGCGCAAAACCCCACCCAGGACACGCGGCCCAGAGCCTGGCTCAGTAGTCAGAGCCAGAGCTTCCCCAGACAGCTTTACTGAGGTATAATTTACATGCTATAATATGTACTTGTTTTAAGTATACAATTAATTCATTGATTACTAATACTTTTACAGTGTGCAACCATCACCACAATCCAATTTTAGAACAGTTCCATCTCCCGGCCGGGCGCGGTGGCTCACGCCTGTAATCCCAGCACTTTGGGAGGCCGAGGCGGGCGGATCATGAGGTCAGGAGATCGAGACCATCCTGGCTAACACGGTGAAACCCCGTCTCTACTAAAAATACAAAAAAATTAGCCGGGCGAGGTGGCGGGCGCCTGTAGTCCCAGCTACACGGGAGGCTGAGGCAGGAGAATGGCGTGAACCCCGGGGGGCAGAGCCTGCAGTGAGCTGAGATCGCGCCACTGCACTCCAGCCTGGGTGGAAGAGCGAGACTCCTTCTCAAAAAAACAAACAAACAAAAAAAAAAACAGTTCCATCTCCCTTAAAAGATCCCAGAGGGAGGTTTTGGGGTTATTTTCTTTCCTTTTTTTTTTTTTTTTTTAATTTTGAGACAGGGTTTCTCTCCATTGCCCAGGCTGGAGGCTAGTGGCACAGTCGCGGCTCACTGCAGCCTTGACATCCCAGGCCACCTCAGCCCCCAAGTAGCTGGGACTGCAGGCACACACCACCATGGCAGGATAATTTTTTTATTTTTATTTTTTGTAGAGATGGGGTCTGGCTCTGTTGCCCCTGCTAGTCGCAAATTCTTGGCTTCAAGCGATCCTCCCGCCTCGGCTTCCCAACGTGCCAGGATTAGAGGTGTGAGCCACTATGCCCGGCCACCAGAGGGACATTTTATATCCTTTCCAAACTCCAGGTTTTGGAGACCTGTTGGTATCCCTTCCCTCTGCTCCTGTGTGAGAGGAGGGCATGCCTGTTCCCAGGGACTGAGTCTCTGCCCCACTTGCTGCTGCTGTGATTTCTGGGCCCTCTGGTAGTTCCAGCTGCTGCGCTGCCCTTGCACAGATTGCTCAGTAGCCCGGGGACGAGACCCGTCGGGCCCTCCTGGTGCAGCTCTGAGGTGGACTAACCACTGAGTTGGCGCCCAGGGTGAAGGAGGAGGGTGTTCATCTCGGTGGGCACGTTCCCTGCCTATTGATTCCAGTGGCCCAGCTGGGTGTTCACGTTGAACTTCTCCCAAACCCCAAGTAGTTAGGTGCCCCAGGTCAGTGGGAAGACCACCTCAAATGCAATGCTTACTTCCCCTCAAACTTCTTAGAAGGCCAGTAGGTGCAGGCAACAGGCCAAGAGGCTGCACCACAATGATGCCCAGCTTTCTACCCAGGGAAATTCCAGGTCTTCTGGCAGCTCAGCTGTTTAGCAGAAGGTGCATGAGGAGCTGATTATCAGCTTGGCTTTTTATAGTCATTTTTCCCTCTTGGGATGCTCCTGGGAAGGAAGGTGGCAGAGTTGTTAAGGGAGGTGGCCTTGGACTCACAGGTGTATCTTCAGATCTTGGCTTTGCCCCCCACCAGCTATGTGCCAGGTGGGGCAACCTTTTTTTATTATTATTTTTAGAGACAAGGTCTCTGTCTCTCTCCCAGTCCTGGAGTGCAGTAGCACCATCACAGCTCACTGTAGCTTCAAACTGCTGGGCTCAAGCAATCCTGCTGCCTCAGCCTCGCGAGTAGCTAGGACTACTGGCACATGCCACCGTGCCCCACTATTTTTTAAATTTTTTGTAGACATGGGGTCTTGCTATGTTGTTGAGGCTGGTCTTGAACTCCTGGGCTCAAGCCATCCTCCTGCCTCGGCCTCCCAGGCAATCTTTTAACCCCACCTAAACTCCCCACTTACTCACCACACCTGGGCCTGCCATCCCCACCTCTCACCCCAATACTGGCACGTCTCACTTGTGGCATATACCACAGAGGTCATTAAATCCTTAACATCCGGCTTCCCTGAGAGGCTGCACACACCCTGAGGGCCGGGACATTACCGCCAGGCATCTACTGTATCCCTCGTGCTAGCTGAAGGATGGACACAGTAAATGCAATAAATGGAAAGGATGACTCTCTGTGGGCCTTATGTTCCCCCAGGAGTAAAATAGGGACCATAGAAGTGGCAGCATAGGGTTACTATGAGGTCTAGAAAGCTAATAAGAGCTCAATTACTGTATCTCACCATGTGATGACATTCTTCTAAGCGATTTACATTTTTAAAATTATTATTATTATTTTTTGAGATGGGGTCTCACTTTGTCACCCAGGTTGGCGTGCAATGGTGCAATCTCGACTCACTGCAACCTTTGCCTCCCAGGTTCAAGCGATTCTCCTGCCTCAGCCTCCCAACTACAGGTGTACGCCACCATGCCCAGCTAATTTTTTGTATTTTTGGCAAAGGCAGGGTTTTGCTATGTTGCCCAGGCTGGTCTCAAACTCCTGAGCTCAGGTGATCCACGCACCTTGGCCTCCCAAAGTGCTGGGATTACAGGTGTGAGCTACTGTGCCCAGAGGACTTTTTTTTTTTTTTTTTTTTTTTGGAGATGGAGTCTTGGTCTGTTACCCAGGCTGGAGTGCAGTGGCATGATCTCAGCTCACTGCAACCTCCGCCTCCCGGGTTCAAGTGACTCTCCTGCCTCAGCCTCCCAAGTAGCTGGGATTACAGGTGTCCACCCCCACCCCCGTATTTTTAGTAAAGACAAGGTTTTGCCATGTTGGCCACGCTGGTCTCGAACTCCTGACCTCAGGTGATCCACCCACCTTGGCTTCCCAAAGTGCTGGGATTATAGGCATGAGCCACCTCGCCTGGCCAGCCTACATGTTTTAATTCTCTAATTTTTGCATCCATCCTATGAAGTGGGAATAGTTATTTCCCCCTAGTTTGCAGATTAAGCCACTGAAGCATAGAGAGGTCATGTGACTTGCAACGCCAATAACTGGCAAATATGGGCTAGAACCTCTTATCTATCCTACCCCTCAATGAAGCTTGGCAAGGGCTTAGCATGCTGCCCAGCAAGCAGTCTTAATGAATGGTACCAGTTGTTACTATTGTTGTTGCCGAAGGGGCTGTGCCAGAGGCTGGCTCGTTAGCACCCACAAAACACGACTCATCTTGCAGCTACGTGGGTTTGCAGTTTCCGGAGTCATCGGAGCAGCCTCTCCTTCCATCCTTGCTGTGTCCCAGTGAGAGGCAAGGTGGGAGGGTTTGCCCCTAGTCCCAGCCTTTGGAGCTCAGTTCCCCAGACATCATCCAGCCCAGCCTTTGCAGGTTGTGCAGTCCAGAGAAGCGAAATGGTTGCCTGAGGTCAGAGAAACTGGATTAGCACCAGGTTTTTTGGCTCCAAGTCCAGTGCTCTTTCTGGCTCTCAGAACTTTCCCAGCCTATTTCAAGAGCAACCCCAGGCTTGGAGCATCCCTGGTGCAGTGCATGGGAGGGTGCCTGGAGGCCTGAGTTGAGCCCTTGAGAAGATTCCAGTAGGAGCCTGGCTGATGGGCAGGGAGAAGAGACTGGCTCCTCTGAATGGCTCAGAGGCAGGAGCTTGGCTGTGGCCAGGTCTGATTTAATTTGGCAGAGGCAGGCTGCAGATCAGACCAGGCTGTGCCTTCAAGCCAGGGAATTGAAGGTTAATTGCCGGGGGCACCTCTTCCTGGCCCCCACCCCAAGCAGGAGAGGGCACCCATGAGCTTGTCACCTGGTCTGAGACCCCTGGAGAACTGCAGTGCTGCCTCAGGAGCCAGTGGATGGGGGACATGCATTATCCCCATGCTGGCCCCCTCATGTGCTGGGCACTGTGCTAGGTCCTGGCAGCCACGAGGATCTTAATAGGCACAAGCAGGGGACACTTTGTGCTTCCCAAGACAGGAAATAATGCAAGGAAATTCAGGCATCTTGGTTTGGAATTTCCCAGAAGCAGATCTGAGGCTGAGGATTGCGGCTTAAGCAGTTTGGAGGTGACACTAGAAGGCATCAGTAAGGTGATACAGGGCAGGGAAGACAAGGCTGCCGAGCGCGGTGTCAACGAGCTTCATCTCGCAGAGACTGGCACCTGGCTGCAGGCTGTTCCCTGGGGGCAGGGGTGTTGGGGCATTCATGCACCCCTTTCCCCTCCCTCCAGGCCATCCCCATACATAGCCGGAGGGAGCTTTCCAAAAAGCCTGTGTTTCCTACTGTGCTTAGGGTGACTGCCTGGGGTTTCCTGGTGCCCTTCTCCTGGGGAGGTCTGGGCTCCAACGTGTCACTGAGGGAGCCACTGGTCGGTGCTGCAGGAACCAGAGGAAAGAGCCTGGCAGCCGCAGGGAAGGTCAGGAAATCCCTACCACCCCCCACCCCAGCTTGGGGGCCCGAGCTGAGGCCCTTTGTCACTAGCTGAGTTTCTGTAACAAGAGTGTGGAGACAGGACTGTGATTCACTCAAGGCCTGAGGTCGGCGCCGGCAAAGGTTATCAGGAAGGCCTGCGTGGACAAGGCCAGGCTCATGTGTCCCTCGTCCCAGAAGAGCCAGATCAGGGTACCAGAGACAGTCATTGAGCTTGAGGAGGCCAGGCAGGTCCCACGCAGGTGCTCAAGCCAGGAGCGCAGGAGGACACTGGAAAGGGAGAGAGACTGTGGGGGCTGTGGGTGTGCAGGGAAGGCTGCCGGGGAGCTGGGCCTCCAAGTGGACTTGGGTGCTGAGGGAGAGTTTGGAGGCAAAAGGAGAGGGAGAGAGCCTGGTCTAAGGTGACCTTGAGTGCAGGCTTGGAGATTTCCCAGCAGAGGAGGGCAGGAGGGTAGGAAGGTAGAGAGAGACACACACAAAAGCTCATGATGGTTAGGAGTCAGCTGGCACTGGAGTCAAATCCCAGCTCTGCCACTGGGCTAGTGACTTAACTGACTATGCCTCAGCTTCCTCTTCTGGAACATGGGAGTAATGATAGCATCTTCTTCTTGGTGGGTGGCTACGAGGATTAACTGAAATAATGTACATGAAGTACAGTGAGCAGCTGGGCCGGGTGGTTCATGCCTGTAATTCCAGCACTTTGGGAGGCTGAGACAGGAGAATTGCTTGAGGCCAGGAGTTCAAGGTGAGCCTAGGGAACATAGCAAGACCCTGTCTCTTAAAAAATGTTTTTTAATTTAAAAAAATTGAAATATAGCCTGGCGCAGTGGCTCACGCCTGTAATCCCAGCACCTTGGGAGGCTGAGGCAGGCAGATCACGAGGTCAGGAGTTCGAGACCAGCCTGCCCAACACAGTGAAACCTGTCTCTACTAAAAATACAAAAATTAGCTGGGCGTGGTTGGCGGGCGTCTGTAATCCCAGCTACTCTGAGGCTGAGGCAAGAGAATCACTTGAACCTGGAGGTGGAGGTTGCAATGAGCCAAGATCGCACCTCTGCACTCCAGCCTGGGAAACAGAACTAGACTCCATCTCAAAAAAAAAAAAAAATTGAAATATATAGTGCCATGGCTAGCATATAGTAAGCACCCAGGGAGTATCACTTCCTAAGTATGAGACTCTGTTCTCAGACTTCAGCCCTGTCAGGGAGCGGGGTGAAGGAGGCCATAGACACTGTAGTCCAACTGCTGGAGGAGAGAAACACACATGAGGCGATAGTGCAGGACATTAGCAAGAGCATGCGGGCTCCACTGTGGTGCTAGGGTGGTTTCCATGACAACCCAAGGTGATGTCACAGAGGATGGAGCACAGGAGGCCACAGGCTGCTGCCAAGTCCGTCCTCATAAATAGGCAGGAAATGTACCATCTGCACTTGCTGACCCATCTATGACAATCAGGGATGACCTCCTGGAGGAAGTGGCACTTCCACTGAGCTCTGCTCAGGGGGAAAGGAGGGGACAGCAGAGATGCAGGGTCTGCCTATCCTGCCAGGCAGGGATTGAGGTGGAGGATGCTCAGGATGGTGTTAGCAGCGGCTGACCAGCCTCTTGAGACCGTCCGGCAGCCCTGATCTTGGTTACTGGTTGTCAGGGAATTCGTGCATTTATTCAGGAAACATGATTATAACCAGCCCTGTGCTGGGCCTGGCGAGACACACACAGTTTCTGCTCTCAGGGAGCCTCCTGTTGAGGGGAAGAAATAGACAACAAACAAGGCAATGACAAAAATATAAAGGGAATGGTGGGAGCCACACAGGAAAATAACCGAGTGCTGTGCTAGAATAAGGTTCGGGGGGTGCCAGAAAGTGCATTAGGCTGGGAGCTGGGGCCCAGGACAGCACTGGTCCGGCATCACTGCCCCCAGAACTTAAAAACCCTCTGCTGAGAGGAGGCTGTGAAACCAGCCCTGGTGGAGCCAGGCCATCCTCAGGCCGCAGTCCAGCCACTGACCCACTGAGCAGCCATACCAGCGGCAGAACCACCAGGAGGCAGCCCAGGAAGCTTGACAGCTGCAGGCGCTCTAGAGGGGATGCTCCATCACCATCGGAAACCACAGTGCATCTCTTGAGCATGTGGTCATGGATGCTGTGACACTGTGACCCACTGTGCGGGTCACCAGC
>NW_026652278.1:29880593-29881713 GCF_009828535.3 Hylobates moloch
CCTCCTGAGTAGCTGGGGTTACAGGTGCACACCACCACACCCAGCTAATTTTTGTATTTTTAGTAGAGATGGGGTTTCACCATGTTGGCCAGGCTGGTCGTTTGGGTATTTCTGACCCTGAGTCTTTGCCTTCGTTGTACCTTTCTCTTCACCACCCACTCTTCATTTAGCTTTTCTGTCTGGATTTTATGTGTCCTTCTTAGTCACAAGGTGGTAAATGAACAGTGTGGTGGTTAGGATTTGAGCACTAGACTGAGCCAGGTTGGCCTCCAATCCCATCTCTGTCCCTCACAAGCTGTGTTACTTTGGGCAAATCACATGCTCTCTCTGATCCTCCATTTCTCATCTGTAAAATGGGGATAGTAAGGGACTCTGCCACACAGGCATGTAGTGAGGATAAAATGAGCTGATGCATGTCAGGGGTTTAGTTTGGCACCTGGCATAATGTGAATGCTTCACAAATGTAGTGCTCTTGTCAATAATAGTATTAATAATAATAATAGCAGCACTACCACTCCCACCTTTGGGAAAGACGAGCTCACTCAGGGTGGGGAGAGCTGCTCACTGGTGACTCCCACCAAGGCCTGGCCCACACCTGCCCTTCCCTCTCCCTGTTTGCCACCATACTTTGGGGTCCGTGGGCACAAGCCTGCTCTGGGACCTCGGGGGGCTTCACCTTGGTATAGAAGCTCAGGAAAGGTTGCGTGGTGGAGGATGGAGGTGGCGGCCCAGGGCTGGCCTGCTGGGACATGTAATGGGCAGGCTGGTGAGTAGGCAGGGCCCTCACTGTAGTTGCAGCTGAGCTGGCCCAGGAGTGTTCGGGGTTGACAGGAAGGCAGCTGGAGGAGGCTGGGGGCATGGAGGTATTACCTAGGTATTACCTAGGGTTCCTGGATGGCCCCCCTGCTGCAAGCAGGACACAGGCCTGTCCTGTGAGCCTGGAGCTGGAGGCCTCTTTGCAGAAGCCCAATCATGAAACTAAGGCACAGAGAGGGCTGCCACCACCCAGGTCATGCTGCCTGCTCAGACAGCCAGGCCTGGAACCCATGTCTCGGGCCTCACAGGCTGGGCTGGGCCCGGTTTGGCATCTTACAGGACTCCTCCCTAGACCCTGTCCTTT
>NW_026652278.1:29892012-30042998 GCF_009828535.3 Hylobates moloch
GGGGGGGTTGTCCTTGCACGCCAGCCCACGGGTCCTGCCGGGCCAGGGGTACTCGCTTCACTTGCCCCTCCTCAGTCCATGGCCCCTGAGACCTTTGGTCCTAGAACCCTCGTTCGCCTCCCACCGACTCGCTTGGGCTCCCGCTACCTCGCTGTCCCCAGTGGGAGTGGGGGTGGGTGCATGGGGAGTGCGTGGGTGGCTCGTGAAGGGGCTAAGCCCCCGCACCGTGGGCAGCCGGGTCCTTCACCCCCGGGCTGCGGCGGCCACTGCTGGGCAGTGCTAAGACTTCTCCGGTTCCTCTCGCGGTGCAGCGGTGATGGAAGGGTTAATAGAGACGCGGGGCTTTCCTGCGAGAAGGTGAAATTGAGATCCGGGACTGAAAAGGGGTCGTCCTTGGGTGACTTGAGTTTTTAGCGCCTGCACCACGGACCTTCCTCCCTCCCCCAACTCTGAGCGTGTCCTTGCTGCGGAGGTGGGGGCTCTCTGCGTTTTGGCAGCTGAGACGCACTTGGGAGGGGGCCGACCCGACCCTCCCAACCCCCTCCCCGCCCCCCGCATTGGCTTGACAGGTGCCAGGGCCCGCCCAGAGTTTGGAAGGGGGTGGAGGCGAGGAGAGAGGCGGGCCAGCCCTCGGAGCTGTGGGCTGAGGGTAGAGCAGGATTCTCTGTGGAAGGGGGAGGCTGGGCTCCCCAAATGGCAAACGTCTGGATGTGGGCGGGCTGTAGTTAACTGGGGGAGAGTGGTCCCTAGGAGTTAGGGCTGTGTGTGTGCTGAAGTGGGGGCGGGGACAGACTGCTGCAGCGATCCGTGCTGACACGTGGATTGGCCATATTGACAGGGTGGCTGTACCTGGACAGTCATCCCGGGGTCTGGCCCTTGGGGATGTGGGAGGTAACACGTGGCTCCTGTGAATGGCTCCTGTGCCCAAGTGCCTTGGCCTGTGGATAGGTTGAGGGGAGTGCCCCTGTGTGGTGGATGGATGTAGAGTGGGGTAGATGTAATTGTATGATATGTATGATTCTGTGTGTACAAGTGCTTGCTCACGTGCCTATTGGGACAGGGAAAGTTGTGTCCCGGTTTATGTGTTGGGGGCGTGTGTGGCTGTGGGGTTCTGTGCACATGTGTGAGTCATGATAGTTGTGTGCCGTGAGGATATGTTTACTTGTTTGGGTGCACGGGCTGGGGGTGTGTGTGTGTGGTTGAGATATATCTGGTTATGGGTTGGAGTCTGTGCTCGTTTGTATTTGTGTACCAGTTTGGGACGTGTCCAGCTGTGGGATGAGGTGTGTGTGCATTTGCCTATCACCTGGGTCTGGGGTGTCTCAGGCAGGCACGCCCACTGGTGCAGAAGGCCCTTTCCTCCAGTGAACTGCGGGGTGAGCCTGGGGAAGAGCATTCCTCCACTGTCGCTCCAAGCAGGCCTCAGGTGGGAGACTGGAAGGCGGGGCAAAATGGGGGTTGTGTTCTCTCACCGCCCCCACAGGAAGCTTGCCCTGGGCCTCAGAGGTATAGTGTCCTGGTTGAACCTGGGCTCAAATTCTGGCTCTGTGTGACCTTAGGCAAGTTTCATAACTTCTCTGTGCCTCAATTTCCTCATTTTCTTTAAAACAAAGATGCTAATGTTATCTGCCTCACACACAGAGGATTAAGTATGTTAATGTGGAATAGTCCTGGCACCGAATAACTACTATACAAGTATCAGTTCTCAGCAGCAGCAGCACTTTCTGAAGGCCTGGGACCTAGGCCTGCCTCCATTGCCACTTTTCTCCCTATGTGACCTTGGGCAAATTCCTTCTCTACACTGGGCCTCAGTTTCCCCCTATAAAGGCAGGAGCTGGAACAAATAACCTCTCAGGTCCCCCACCACAATCTCTGAGGCTCAGCTTCTGTGCTGCTTCCTAAGCAATGCAGGGCCACACCCAGGCTGCCTCCCCCAGGGAAAGCCAACCCCCAGTTTCTCTGCCTTCCACTCTCAGGCCAGGAAAAGGATGGATGGAGAAATTTAATTTACATTGGTGTGCTTATGATAATGGCCACTTAGTGTCATGGTTGAAAATGCCAGCTCTGAAGCCAGACAGGAGGAGTTGAGAGTCTGCCTTCTCTCCTCTGTGACCTTGGGTAGATTTCTTAGCCTCTCTGTGCCCATTAACTCTTCTGTACACCACTTTGTGATGGTTTATTATGTGTCAACTTGGCTGGGCCACAGTGCCCAGATATTTGGTCAAGCATTATTCTAGATGTCTCCGCAAAGGTGTTTTCTAGGGGAGATTCATATTTAAATAAATCAGTGGATTTTGAGTAAAGCAGATTAATCTCCATAATGCAGGCTAGCCTCATCCAATTGGTTGAAGGCCTCTTAATAGAACAAAGACTGACACACACACACCCGCCCTCAGCAAGGAGGAGTTCTGCCAGCAGCCGCCTTTGGACTCAGCTGCAGCTCTTCCCTTAGTCTTGCCTGCCGGCCTCCCCCATCACATTTTGGACTCTCAAACCTCCACAATCACATAAGCCAGTTCCTAAAATAAATCTCCCTCTGTCTTCAAGCTCTCTGTGCACCTCCCGTTGGTTCTGTTTCTCTGGAGAACACTGACTAATACACACCTCATATGGTTATAACGAAGATTAGATAAACTAATATATGTAAGCACGCTTAGAACACTGCCTGCCACCTAGAAAGCTCCCCTGGAGGTGCTAGATGCTGTTATTGAATGAGCATCTACTATGTGCTAGGACATTTTCACGTTTCCTCATTTGCTGATCAGAGCCACAGTACATGATGGGTGGTGGGATTCCCATTTTGCAAATGAGAAGCTGAGGCTCCGATGGGGTGACTGCCCACACACAGTCCTTGGCAAACTGAGGATTGGAGTCCATGTTTAGGGCTGTGTTCTGCTCTATAATGAACCTCACGAAGCTTCCCAGGGTCACTCCAGCCAGGGACATTTGCGCAGAGGAAATGGATGCCATTCTGGGGTTCGCTGTAAATCTCTTACTGAGCATAGAGCTTAGACTTGAGGCAAGGCTTAGGGATGGTGGAGTCAACAGAAGAAGAAAGTTCTCAGGAACTTTCTGGAGGAAGCAAGGCTGGTGACCTTGAAAACTGAAGGACAGTTTGGCCTCAAATTTATCTGCATCTTTCTTCCCTCCATTGAACCTGCTCCTTCCAGCATCTTCCCCATCTCAGGAACTAGTACCATCCACCCCATTGCTCAAGCCCAACATCTAGAAGTCACTCATTTTTTGTTTTTTGTTTTTTTGAGACAGATTCTCCTGTGTTGCCCAGGCTGGACTGCAGTGGCATGACCTTAGCTCACTGCAACCTCTGCCTCCTGGGTTCAAGTGGTTCTCCTGCCTCAGCCTGCTGAGTAGCTGGGATTACAGGCGCCCGCCACCACACCTAGCTAATTTTTGCAGTTTTAGTAGAGACAAGGTTTCACCATGTTGGCCAGGCTGGTCTCGAACTCCTGACCTCAAGTGATCCACCCATCTCAGCCTCCCAAAGTGCTGGGATGACAGGCGTGAGCTACCATGCCTGGCCGAGAAGTCGTCCTTGCCTCTTCCCTTTCTTTTACCTGCCAACTCGAGCTGCAGAACCACCTGTCTCCCCACCTCCACCATCACATGCGTTAGAAGCCCCCTTCATCTCTCCAGGAAGACCCCACCTTCCTACCTGGTCTCACTGCTTCTCTATTAGACCTCTACCTGACATTCTCCACACCACAGCTAGAGTGAGCTCTTAAAAAATATTGATCAGCTGGGTGCAGTGGCTCACCCCTGTAATCCTAACACTTTGGGAGGCCAAGACAAGAAGATCACTTGAGCCTAGGAGTTCAAGACCAGCCTGGGCAACAAAGCAAGATCCTCTCTCTACCAAAAAAATAAAAACAATAAATTAGCCGGATGTAGTGGTGCACGCCTGTAGTCCCAGCTACTCAAGTGGCTGAGGTGGGAGGATCACTTGAACCCAGAAGTTAGAGGTTGCAGTGAGGCATAATTGTGCCACTGCACTACAGCCTGGGCAACAGAGAGAGACCCTATCTCTAAATAAATAAATAGGAAGAAAGGAGGGAGGGAGGGAAGAAGGGAAAGGAAGGAAAGAAGGAAGGAAGGAAGGAAGGAAGGAAGGAAGGAAGGAAGGAAGGAAAGAAAGAAAGAAAGAAAGAAAGAAAGAAAGAAAGAAAGAAAGAAAGAGAGAAATTTCCTGCTTAAATTCCCCCAGGGACTCCATCCCACCCAGAACTAATTCCCTACCCTGGCTCACAGAGCTTGTGTGACTTGGCCCCTGGCTGCCTTCCTGACCTGGGCTTTACCCCTCTCGTCCCCACCCATCACACTCTGCTCAGCCACACCAGTCACCTTCTGCTCCTTAAATGCATCAAACACATTCTTCTACGTGGCCTTTGTACCTGCTCTTCCCTCTTGCCTGTAATGTTCTTCCCCGATCTTTCACATGGCTGGCTCCTTAAGATTTCTGCTTAAAACTATCACCTTCTCAGCGAAGCTGCCTGATCCTGCACTGTCCAGCCTCCCCCACAGATTACTCCTCTTCTTCCCTCCTCATCACTTCCCACACTCTAGTGATCCTGTGTGTTTGCTTGCTTCTTCTCTGTCTCCCACCACCTCGAGAGCAAAGACCTTGGCTGCAGGGCTTGCACCAGCACCAGGATCCACTGGTACTTTTTGAATGGGTGGGTGGATGGAAGAAAGCATGCATGAATGAGTGAAACTTGTGCAGGGTCAGGAAAGAAAGATCATTGTGGCTTCAAATTGGGAATCATTGCCTGGAAAGAGGAGACATTTTTCTGGTTTGGGAGCAGAGAGCAGAAGGCTTTGGTAATCCAGAGAGAGCACATGCACAAAGGTAGAGGGACAGGACTAAGTGTGGCTTGTTTGGAGACTGACCTAACTGAGCATCAACTATGCCAAGCACTGTGCAACGTGTTCAGGCTATAGGAACATGCCTTTCTACCCTAGAGAAGTTTGCAGTCTGCTATGGGTGATGAGCTATATAGGAGAATGTACTGGTAGATGGAGGGAAGTGAGGGAGCAACATGGTTACCTGAGGAAGAGCAGTCCAGGCCGAGGGCACAGCAAGTGCAAAGGCCCTGGGGTGACGGCATGTGCTGGCTCCTCATGACACAGTAGGGAGGCCTGTGGCTGGGATGAAGAATAGTGGAGGGTAAAGTGGAAGGAGGTGAGAGCAGAGATGTAGCTGGCAGTGGGGAGGGAGTAGGGTGAAGCAGCGCCACGTAGGGCCTTGCAGGACATTCTAAGAATTTTGACTTTCATCGAGTGAGATGAAGATTCACTGAAGGGTTCTAAGTAGAGGCAGGGACATGATCTGGCTTCAATCATAGAATGACGGGGATTGACTAGGCAGGATGGGTTATGATGTGCAAGGTCGCGGGGGCAGCTAGCCAGGTGAGATAGGATGGGAGCTCTGGCAGCAGTGGAGGGGGCAAGGCACTGAGGGTGTTGGACAGACTCCGATGACTGGATGTGGGCCTCGAGGGAGAGTTTGTGTGGGAGCTGGGAAGCACCTGCATCAGGTTGCCTGGGGTCCCACTCTTAGGCCGACAACTTGCCAGTCACGTGACCTTGGGCAAATCCCTTCGCCTCTGAGAACAGGTTATCTCACCTGTTCTGTGGTATCAGCCAGGGTTCAACTAAAGGAACAGAACAAGTGGGAGGTATATATTAAGTGATGTAGTGTAAGGAACTAGCTTACACAATTGTGGGGGCTGGCTAGGTAAGTCTGAAATCCTATAGCAGGCCATGAAAGGGGGCAGGCTGGACCCCCAGGCCCAGGCTGGAGCTGCTGTCCACAGATAAAATGTCTTCAGGGAAACCTCCACTCTGATGAAGGCCTTTCAGCTATTGGCTCAGGCCCACCCAGGGTGTTTTAAATAATTTCCCTTATTTAAAGTCATCCGGTCATGGTCTTTAATAACTATAAAAATACATTCCCGACCAGGCACAGTGGCTCATGCCTGTGATCCCAGCACTTTGGGAGGCCTAGGCGGGTGGATCACCTGAGGTCAGGAGTTTGAGACCAACCTGGCCAACATGGCGAAACCCCGTCTCTATTAAAAATACAAAAAATTAGCTGGGCGTGGTGGCAGGTGCCTGTAATCCCAGCTACTGGGGAGGCTGAGGCAGGGAGAATCTTGAACCCAGGAGGCGGAGGTTACAGTGAGCTGAGATCACACCATTGCACTCCAGCCTGGGCAACAGAGCGAGGCTCTGTCTCAAAAATAAAAATAAACCATTCCCCAGCAACACCTAAATTAATGTGTGATTGCATAACTGGGGACAGTAGCCTAGCCAGGTTGATGCGTACCACCTGACCATCATACCTGTCAAATGGGGTTGTTACTAGTAGCAGCGACCTGGCCTGCCCCAAAGTGCACAGGGTTCAAGGAGGTGATGCCCTTCGAGGGGTTTTGTGCTGTGCCTGGCAGTAGGAAGGGCCTGTTGTTGTTAGCTGTTGTTGCTTCCCCAAGGTGGGCACTGCTCCAGGAGCCCCAGCGGGACTGGAGCAGACTCCCCAGAGCAAGGGGTTCTCTTGAGACCTGCAAAGATCTCATGCCTCTCACCCAGTTCTCTAAAAAGCTGCTTTTCGCCACGGCGCCTAGCTGGGAAGTTCTGAGGTGCGCCACTAGGGGGCACAGGTGGCCACGGAGCCTCGGGATTGTCAGGGCCCTGGGGCTGTGGTCAGGAGAGCCTGATGGTTCATCCAACCCAGGAGTCCTGTGGAAGCTCCAGCTCGTTTACATGCAGATGAGCTTGCTCAAGAGTGTTGTTGCAAGCTTGTTCTCTTAGGCAAGTGTTGATGTTCCTCATGAAATCCTGTTTACTTTATTCTTCTCCTCAGAAAATTAGTGAGCTCAGCCCCACCTCTATCTCAGCGACCATAAAACCGTATTATTGGCTGAGTTCATGAGATCAGCATTAATGTAGTTTCACTGCAGAGAAGCAATGTTGCTTGGGGTTAAGAGTTTAGGTTTTGCAACAGGCAGACAGGGTTTGAACCCCAGCTCTGCCATTTGTTATTGCCGTTTTAATCATTGATAGATTAAGAAAGAAGGGGAGAAGGTGGTCTTTGCGTTGAGACATTTATTTCCATTCTGTGAGTCCCAGGAGGAGACGACAGGGCGTAGATCAGCCATTGCTGAGTATTCCGTTGAGTTAAAAACGCGGACTCTGGAGCCAGAAGGCCTAGTTTCATGTCCCGGCTCTGCCAGCTGTGTGATCTTGGCAAGTCTTTCTCTGTGCCTCATTTCTTCACCTGTAAAATGGGGATAATCAGGTTTTTTTCATTGGGTTGAGGATTGAATGAAAATTCCTGAAGTGATAACTCCAGCCCCGTGCCTGGCCCAGAGGAAGCACTAAGGGTGAAGCAGCTTTTACTAAGAAGAGGAGGCAGCACCGGAGGGGTTCATCTCAAACAGGAGAGCGCTGGTTTCGGCTTTTGACCTTTCTCAGGAGTGACTCCTCAATCAGACAGGGGGAAGGTGGGGCGTGCACTATCTCATCATTGCCAGGAGCCTCCCTGCAGCAACCTGGGTAGGTGATCTTGTCCTGTTTTATAGACCAGGAAAGGGAAGTTAAGGAACTTGCCCCAGGTCAGCCAGACACAGGATTCTCTTCTTATTTATTTATTTTTTGGGGGACAGAGTTTCGCTCTTTGCCCGGGCTGTAGTGCAGTGGCGCAATCTCGACTCACCTCCTGGGTTCAAGTGATTCTCCTGCCTCAGCCTCCCGAGTAGATGGAATTATAGGCATCTGCCACCATGCCCAGCTAATTTTTTGTATTTTTAGTAGAGATGGGATTTCACCATGTTGGCCAGGCTGGTCTCGAACTCCTGACCCCAGGTGATCCACCCACCTTGGCCTCCCCAAAGTGCTGGGATTACAGGCGTGAACCAACATGACTGGCCTTTTTTTTTTTTTTTTTTTTTGAGACAGGGCCCCAGGCTCTGTCGTTCAGACTGGAGTGTGGTGGCACAACCACAGCTCACTGCAGACTTGACCTCCTGGCTTCAAGCAATTCTCTCACCTCAGCCTTCTGAGTAGTTGGGACTACAGACATGCACCACCACGTCCGGTTAATTTTTGTATTTTTTGTAGAGACAGGGTCTCGCTATGTTGCCCAGGGTGGTCTTGAACTCCTGGGATCAAGTGATTCTCCTGCCTCGGCCTCCCAAAGTGCTGGGATTACAGGTGTGAACCACAGCACACAGCCTAATTTTCCTTTTTATGAGTTTGGTTTTTATTTATTTATTTTAGTTTGGTTTTTAATAAAGTGAATTTGCTTAGAGCAAGACTCGCCCATAAGTTCTGGCCACTATTAAGGGTCGGTCTATGGACAGGTGTGGTGGCTCGCGCCTGTAATCCCAGCACTTTGGAAGGCCGAGGCGGTCGGATCACCTGAGGTCAGGAGTTCAAGACCAACATGGTGAAACCTTGTCTCTACTAAAAACACAAAAAATTAGCCGGATGTGGTGGCAGCACCTGTAATCCCAGCTACTCGGGAGGCTGAGGCAGGAGAATCGCTTGAACCCAGGAGGCTGAGGTTGCAGTGAGCCAAGATGGTGCAACTGCACTCCAGCCTGGGTGACAGAGCGAGATTCCATCTCAAAAAAAAAAGGGTTAGTCTACCTGAAAAATTTCCTCTATTCTCCTCCTTTTATAGAGGAAGTTTTTAAGAGAGGGATGGCCGCTTGCCCAGGGTATGGGGTGGGCAGAACCTGGTCTTATGCTGGTCAGCACTCCCACCAAGCCCTGGAACCAGGTGGAGGTGTGAGGAGGGTTGTCCTGAAGCAGAGGAAGCCGGTGTGTGAGGTCTCTGGTACCTCCCTTCCCTTCAAGGTAAATACCTCAGCAGGGCACTGGCAGAGCTGGGCTCTCTGGCCCTCTCTGGGCCTGCCCTGCCCAACCAGCAGCAGAGGGAAACGGAGGGAGACGAGGCAGTGGCAGCAGGCCTCCTCCCTCCAGAGCGCAGGCTTTGTGAGGCTTTCACTTCTCTTAATAGTTTGTTGGCTCCTGGCCCCACAGAGTGCACAGCTCAACGGAGAAGGTGGGACCTTTTCAGGGATTCATTAATACTAGGCAGGATGGCTTGGGATCTGCAAGGTGGAAGGAGGGGCGGCTGGCCATTGTGGGAGAGGCTAGAGATGGCCCCGAAGGACAGAGGAGATTGTGATGGGCTGAAGGGTGTGGGTAGGGCACCCCGCAGGAGGGACATCCAGGCATGAGTAAGGATGTGGAGCTGGAATGAGTTTTTGCTTTTTTGTTGTTGTTGTGGGTTTTTCTAGTGTTAATTTTTAACATGGGGTCTTACTCAGTGGCCCAGGCTGGAGTGCAATGGTGCGATCAGGGCTCACTGCGGCCTTAAATTCCTGGGCTCAAGCGATCTTCCCACCTCATCCTCCCAAGTAGGTGGAACCACTGGTGTGCCACCATGCCCGACTTATTTATTTATGTAAGAGACAGAGTCTTGCTCTGTCACCCAGGCTAGAGTGCAGTAGCGCAATCTTGATTTACTGCAACCTCCGCTTCTCAGTTCTCATGCCTCAACCTCCCAAGTAGCTAGGACTACAGGTGCCCGCCACCATGCCTGGCTAATTTTTTTGTATTTTAGTAGAGATGGGGTTTCTCCGTGTTGCCCAGGGTGGTCTTGAACTCCTGAGCTCAGGCAATCCACCCGCCTCCGCCTCCCAGAGTGCTAGGATTACAGGTATGAGCCACCATTTCTAGCCTTTATTTTTTATTACTGATTTGTTTATTTATTTGGTAGAAACAGGGTCTCGCTTTGTTGCCCAGGCTAGTGTCGAATTCCAGGCCTCAAGTGATCCTTCTGCCTCAGCCTCCTGAAGTGTTGGGATTACAGACGTGAGCCACCACACCTGGCCTGGCATGAGCTTGAAAAGTCTGAGGGAAGGAGAGGTGCCCATCATCCCGGCAGGAGCGAGGGTAGGGCAGGAGATGAGTCTGGAAAGGAAGTCATGGAGAGTGTATCATAAGCAAGACCTTTTAAAGCAATTTCTGAGGTTTTCTTGTCCTCCTGAGCTACCCATCCTCAGTGAGAAAGTCCCAGGCTACTTAGAGAACATGGCCAAGATCTTCCTGCCACCCTCCAATGGCCCATTTCAAAAGAGAGCATGTCTTTTGAAGGCGTCGGCTTCTGGCACATCTTACCCAGGCTCGTGGTTTGTTTTGTTTTGTTTTGTTTTGAGACGGAGTCTCGCTCGCCCAGGCTGGAGTGCAATGGCGTGATCTCGGCTCACTGCAACATCTGCCTCCCAGGCTCAAGCAATTGTCCTGCCTCAGCCTCCTGAATAGCTGGGATTACAGATGCATGCCACCACGCCTGGCTAATTTTTTGTATTTTTAGTAGAGATGGGGTTTCACCATTTTGGCCAAGCTGATCTCGAACTCCTGACCTTGTGATCCACCCTCTTCGGCCTCTCAAAGTGCTGCAATTACTGGCATGAGCCACCGCAACCAGCCTCTGGGCTGGTGTTTTTAAACAGTTTTTATTTTCATGGCTCTGGGTCACCAGCCTGATTTTACCCTTGGAGTTCAAAGCCATCTAATTGGAAATGAAAGGAGCCTGATTGATTTGGCAACTCTGCGGCCAGCCCACGTGGCGGTGATGCGATGGAGAAAGTGAGTGCTGCTCACGTGTGTGTCTGCGCCACGCTCCCTGGCCCGAGGTGGCTGAGCCCCACTGCCCAGTTGGCCTGGACACACAGAGCGAGGCAGCGGGGGGCGGGGGGAGGTTGGGCGGGGGGGGGGGGGTGGGGGGGGGCGCAGGGGCGCGGCGAGCGCTCCCCGGATCCTGGAATCCCCAGAAGGAGGCAGCTAGTTGGAAGCCTCAATTCCCTCAGCCCTGCTTGCACAGCTGCCTCTGCCCCCTCACTCCTATCACCCAGTTTCTCCTGCTAGGAAAATAGGAAGTTGGTCCAAAAGGGAACTGCACGGGCAAAGGTGAACTGCAGAATCTTGAGACTGCTCATTGAAATACAGATTCCCAGGGCCTGCCCAGACCTACTGAATCAGCGTGTCTGGAGTGACGCCCAGGTATCTGCATTTTTTCATTTTCTTAAGAGAGCGGGTTTCACCATATTGCCCAGGCTGGTCTCGAACTCCCAAGCTCCTCAAGCAGTCCACCCACCTCGGCCTCCCAAAGTGCTGGATTATAGATATGAGCCACCGCATCTGGCAGATCTGCATTGTGTGTGTGTGTGTGTGTGTGTGTGTGTGCGCGTGTGTGTGTGTGTGTGTGATGGAGTCTCACTCTGTCACCCAGGCTGGAGCGCGGTAGTGCTATCTTGGCTCACTGCAACCTCTGCCTCTTGAGTTCAAGTGATTCTCCCACCTCAGCCTCCTGAGTAGCTGGGACTACAGGCGCCCTCCACAACACCTGGCTAATTTTTGTATTTTTTAGTAGAGACAGGGTTACACCATGTTGGCCAGGCAGATCCTCCTGCCTTGGCCTCCCAGAGTGCTGGGATTATAGGCGTGAGCCACTGCATCCAGCCAATCTGCATTTTTGACAGGCTTCCCAGGGCTTCTGAAATCAAGCCAGGGTTGCATCTTGGATGGGTCATCCATACGGGTTGATGGCTGTGTTCAGGGTAGACAGGCAGCAAAATGGCAGAGGGGTTGGCATCCCCAAGATGAATGGTGCCTGGATGATGCCTGGATGGCTCCTTGAAGAACATTCAGTTGTCTCCTGAGATGGGAGGGTGGGCTACCAGGGCAGGAATGGAGGACAGGACTCCAAGTCTCTTACCCCTGAAACACAGCCCAGCATTTGGAGCCTTGGAGAATGGCTATCTGAGGGGCCTACCCAGCCCTGACCTGATGAGAGACACCATCTGCCTTTCATTTCCAGAAGGTTTTGTTCCTGGGGGAGGAAATACCCAAATTGTGGTCCAGCAAAGAAATGTTTCCCACCGTGGCCCACGGCCAGAAAGTCACTGGTTCCTCACTTCAGCATTTGGTTTATAGACACGTGACAGAAGAGGCAACCTTTCCAGTGATGACAAAGCCGGCAGAAAAACAAAGACGTGGGGGAAATGTGCATTACTTATTGTTTTAGCACCTTTTTCTAATCTAAAGTTACTTTGTTTAGAAACAGAAAAGTGGTGTGTGTAACTTAGTCGGCACGTGGCATTTTTAGAATTGGTCTGTTTCGAAATGTGAAAAAAAAATATTTTTTTCCTGAGTTTCCGTAAAACTTAGAAGTTTACAGGAAAAACATGCTTTTCCCTGACTCTCTTCTTTCTGCTTTGCCCCCTGGATTTCATCATTGCCATGTGTGGCTCAAGAAGCTGGCTCGAAAATGTATTTTGTTATTATTAGAATAAAGTCTTGCACCAAGACAACTGGGTCATGTCAGAAAGTCCCTTTGCTTCCTTGTGCTCAGAAAAAGAGTCTGCTGGGTGTGGTGGCTCACGCCTGTAATCCCAGCACTTTGGGAAGCTGAGGTGGGAGGATCACTTGAGCCCAGGAGCTTGAGACCAGCCTGGGCAACGTAGTGAGACCCCTTCTCTACAAAAATAAAAAAAAAAAATTAGTCCAGTGTGGTGGCACACACCTGTGGTTTCAGCTACTCGGGAGGCCGAAGCAGAAGGATTGTTGAGCCCAGGAGGTTAAAGCTGCAGTGAGCAGTGATCGCACCACTGCACTCCAGCCTGGGCAATAGAGCAAGACCCCGTCTCAAAACATAAAAAAAGAAGGCAGGCCAGGTATGGTGGCTTACGTAATCCCAGCACTTTGGGAGGCCGAGGTAGGCGGATTACTTGAGGTCAGGAGTTTGAGACCACCCTGGCCAACATTGTGAAACCCCGTCTCTACAAAAATACAAAATTAGCTGGGTGTCATGGTGGGTGCCTGTAATCCCAGTTACTCAGGAGGCTGAGGCAGGGGAATCACTTGAACCGGGGAGTCGGAGGTTGTAGTGAGCAGAGATGGCACCATTGCACTTCAGCCTGGGTGACAGAGCGAGACTCTATGTCAAAATAAATAAATAAATAAATAAAATAAAAGAGAAGGCAGAGCTGGCCATCTCTTCACCATCCTCCCCTTCCTCACTGCTTCTGGATCCCTGTGACTGAGGGTGTCCTCAGCTCAGCCCTGGAGCACCTTAGACTCTTTGAGTGTTGGAAGAGGATGAGGTCTGGGTGCATAACTTCCCACCTGGAGGGTCAGATCCTTGCTATGCTAAGCAGTGATGACAGGCTGGTGATAACAGACCAAACTAAGACTGTCTTTGTATGTTGGCAGTGGCCCCCCCAGGGGAACCTTGCAAATATGCAGATTTTAACATCTCTCATTTCAGATCTGTCAGGGTGGGACAAGTTCTTCTGGCCTGTGAGCTCCTGCCATACACAGTCCTGGAGCCTGCTGGCTCTGAGTTGCTCATTTGCATTTGGCCACAGGGTTCTGGTCAGGGGAACTCTCCTCTCCCCCACCCTTCCTCCATGACTTGGCTCGCTCCTTCTGCTCCAAGCCCATGGCTCAGTGGACACTAGGCAGCTCTCTCCTGGGGCGCAGGGAGGGTACCCTTGAAGGCTAGTGGATAGGAAGCAAGTTTCTGAATGGACACTGGTACTAGGCCTTCCTTCTGGGATGAGGTGGCTCCCGTCAGACCTAAAGCTGGCTTTTCTGGCTCTGGCTGTGCCTGCCTTCTAGGTTTGTCTACTGCACATCTGACAGGTCTTGTGATGGAACCTCAGTGATACCAAGATGGAGACAATGAGGTCCTTGTCCTTAGAGGACTCCTGGCCAGATGGGGGAGGTGGGCAAGGAAACAGCAGTTTTCAAACAGTGTCACAAGTGCTGCACGGGGCTGAGGCCACGCTATATACGGGTCTCTGAGCAAGGCACACAGACCTGCCGTGGCTGCTGAGCCTAATTTACTGAGCTTTCTAAATGGGTCAGCTGGGTGAAGAGAACAGTACCTGTGCAGAGGACATCTGCTCGGTGGTAGCAGCCACTGTCCCCATGTGCCATGTCTTCCATGTGGGGCATCTCTTCATAGCCTGGAGCACCTACTGTGTGATTCTGTTTCAGAGGAGCTATTGCAGATTGCTACTTGTTCCATAAAACTATTGAAGTTTAAAAAGTTCTAATTAATATGTGTTGGCCCAGGAGCCACCTCCCACCTTCTCCTTATTGTTAGGAAGAGCCCAGCAGTTTCCTGGGAGACAAAGGAGGGCATGAATCTTGACTCCTTGTGATTCCAGGATCACTGTCCTGCAGCCAGGTTCCTGACACTAGGAGATGCACATGAAATATCCTCCATCAGGGAAGGAATCTCCCTCCAGTGAGAAATCCCGAGAGGCTGATGATTGACCGAGATTGACAGGACAGGGAAAGAGCAGCCCTTTCACATCCCAGGTCAAGACCAGTGAGGCCCAGAGAAGTGTCCCAACCTTCCCACGCTGGGACAGGCAGCCAGGGCCAGGGCTGAGCACTGAGCACCAGGCCTCCTTCCTGGCTTCTCCCCTCTCTGGAAGCTTAGCATTAGACAGAGCCACCGAGCTGTGGTGCTGAAGGGTTAACTCAGGGCTCCCCAGAGAGCCGCACACTCCCGACCTTCTCGTCTTCCAGGCCCTCTCAGCTGCGGCCTTCTGGGCATAGCTGGGTCACGTGAGAGCCAGATGTGGGGATTTCCCAAGCAGTGGTGTGTGCGTGCGCACTGCGTGCATGCACAGCTCTGTTTACGTGGCATCTCAGCGCTCAGGGGATTGGTCTGGACCCATGCAGAGCAGGGGAGGGATGGGGTAAGGAAAGGCTCAGGGGCTCCCAGCAAACACGATGGGAGGCTGCACCAAGCCCTGCTCCCCCCAGACATTACACATGAACGGGTTGTTCCTGCTCGGGCTCCTGTTTCCTGTAGCATCCATCCTGCCAGAGACTATACTGGTTAGGGATAATTTTCCTAAAATTCTCTTTGAAGGGCATTAAAGCAGATTCCGGGAGCCAACAGCCCTTCAGGGTGTTCTGCAGACTTGGAGGCCTGTACGGGAGCCACTGTGCCCAGCACAAGCCAGGCCTGTATGCCTGTATGTGGTTCCGGAGGACAAGCCTGGACTAGAGAGGGCAGAGCCGTGGGCACCAAGAGGGTCCTGGGGCAGTGGGGTAGCTGGGCCTCAGTT
This sequence comes from Hylobates moloch, assembly GCF_009828535.3. Taxonomy (NCBI): domain Eukaryota; kingdom Metazoa; phylum Chordata; class Mammalia; order Primates; family Hylobatidae; genus Hylobates; species Hylobates moloch. The sequence continues at coordinate 29,907,189 of NW_026652278.1, forward strand.
TTCCGTGAACCCTTGGGCTTGAGAGCAGTGAGTATTCATCTTTCCATCAGCCACTGAGGGTTAATTGGGCACCTCCTGCATTCAAGGTGTTGTGGGGTGCTGACAGGGTTAAGGCCTTGAAGGAACTAACGGTCTAATTGAAGAGACTCATAACGAATCTTTATTAAGCACCTACTATGTGCTATGCGCTTGCTAGGACTACAGCCCTAACCGGCCATTTGGAGCCAGTGGGAACAGTCAGTGAACAAAGACCCTGCCCAGGGCATGATGAGGGAGACAGCAAACCTTGAAAAGTGGGTGTCCTCACCCTCAGTCCAGGAATGAATTCTCCTCCTACCCCTGACCCCCCATCCCCACCCCTGTCTTGCACCAGTGGATGGCAGCATCCAGCCAGATGTCCCTGAGGCTCCGTGAGCCCTACCCCAAAGATGGGTCCAGTTATACCTTCAAGGCCTCAGGACTCAGCCCTGCTATCTCCTCCCTCAGACCTTCCGGGACCCAGCCTGTCTCCCCAAACCTACATGACTCCTGAAGCAGACAGGAACGCTAGGGAGGGTGTCTGTGGTTGTGTGTCTGATGCTTTGAGACAGAGGGTGGAGAGTCAGATGGTCTCAACCAGGGGCCGTTGATGCTCCCGAAATAGTTGGCAGTTGATTCATTGATAATCCGATAGCAAGAGTCCAGTCTGGAGAGAAGGAGACATTCCACATTTTGTTGTCCGGGGAGGGGAATGTCTGTCCTGAGTCCATTGCTATTGACTCCATCACTCACTCGAGGCTCTCAGGGAGACTGAGCCAGGGAGGAGGCGGATTGCAAGACTGGGGGCTGGAGACCAGCGGCTGCTGACTTCATCCCACTGCCGGCCTCTCTGCTGCTCCTTCTCTGTGTGAACGCAAATACTGGCTTTGGCTCGGGCTTCTGGGGGAGCTGGTGGGTGGGGGAATTGGAGGGAGGATCTCCCAGTAAGTGGGGGAGGACCACCAAGGCAGGCCACCCCAGGGAGGGAGGTGGCTGGGATCCTGGAACTCAGAACAAACTTGAGTTTGTCTCTTCTCTGCACACAAATGCCCTGGGGTGGGGAGGTGAGAACCTGAGAACTGAGGGGGAGGCCGTAACCCAAGGGGCTGCCACAGGTTGGGCAGCAGCTGCTGGGAGCAGAGAGGCTCTGAACCTGCCAGCCTCCCTGGCCAGCACCCCTCTGTCCACCCACGGCACCTCTCACTAACCCAGCACCTGTCTTTAACCAGGAAGCTTCAGGTCTTCTCAGCAGGGTGGAGGGAGGTGACAGAACTACCTGCTACACCGTGCCAGGGCAGCCCCCTCTAGGCAGCCGCAGTGCTACTAGGGCGTCCTTGGCTTCTCCATCCACACCCGCTTAGGCTGGGCTAACCCTCTGGCCCCAGGCCTGGCCTAGGCAGGCACCCTTGGACTTAGTCCCTAAGGGGCTGTGGAGGGTCTCCAGGCCCAGCCCCCACTGCACCCCATCCCACCCCATCCCCCGCCTGAGCAGGGAAACTGCTCCTTGACTGCATAACCCAGGGCCAGAGGGTCAATAGTGCATTCCTACCCTGGGTTGGGCTGCCCCCACACGTGTTCTGGATTCCGGGGAATGAGGCAAGTCCTTTCTTGCTGCATTTACAAAAAGCAGCAGAAATAAAGCAAGCCTTGGCCAGTGGCCAGGGAGGATCAGAAAATGACATCCCCCATGAGGACCCTTTGTTCCCAATTCCTGGCCAGCCTGCCTGGGCTTAAGTCTAATACCATCACTTCTTGCTGTAGGGCCTTGGGAAAGAACCTTAACTTTTCTTTTTTTTTCCCCCCCGAGACGAAGTTTCGCTCTCGTTGCCCAGGCTGGAGTATAATGGTGCGATCTCGGCTCACTGCAACCTCCGCCTCCTGGGTTCAAGCGATTCTGCCTCAGCCTCCCAGGTAGCTGAGATTACAGGCATGCACCACTACGCCTGGCTAATTTTATATTTAGTAGAGATGGGGTTTCAACATGTTGGACAGGCTGGTCTCGAACTCCTGACTTCAGATGATCCACCCACCTCAGCCTCCCAAAGTGCTGAGATTACAGGCGTGAGCCACCGCACAAGGCCAGAGCCTTAACTTTTCTGAGCCTCACTTTCCTCATCTGTAAATTACATTTACATTTAATCATCTTGTTGTGAAGATTAAACAAGAAAATGCTCATAAATGTTTAGCACAGCACCTAGCATGAATGTTAAGTAAGTGGAAACTAGCTCCAGCCCTGCTGCTTATTTGCTGTGTGATCTTAGGCAATTCTCTTCTCCTCTCTGGTTCTGAGTCCCTAAATAGTCCTTCCAGCCTGTAGGATACCACGAAGAAGCCAAAGATGTAGCAGAGAGATAGGACCTGGAGACAAACAATGGCCTGGCTTTCCATTTGGGATTTGCTTTCTGTCTTTAAGAAAATATCCATCAGAAATTCAGCTCTACTAGATTTCTTCTTGAGTACTTCTGTTTATTTAGCTCAGTGGCCCCAAACCCTCAGGCCTTGGGCATAGCTAGCTACATAATTTGCAGGATCCACTGCAGAATGAAAACGAAGACTCTCTCATTCATAAATTATTGACGAAACCCCTGACAGAAGAGCATTAAATCAGCTGCAGGGACCCTTCTAAACCTGGGACCCTAGGCCACTGCCCAGATCACACCTCCATGAAGCCAGCTCTGCCTTGGAGGCTCTGAGTGTAGGAGCAGGCCTGGGGTCCGAGCTGCTGCAATAACAGCATTCACCCCTCGCCCTCCAGTGCAAGGGCACTCTTTTTTCATGCCATGGGTATCTCTGACCAGCTGGCTGCTGCTTACCCTGGAACAAGCTTTTGTAGAGTTGCCCACGTCAGAAGCAGCTCACACACTAAACAACTGCCCCCTAGACCAGACTTCCACCCAGGTATGCTTGGACTGGAAGTCATACTTGAACTATTTGTTTCCTGTCATCTTAATTGGTGTTTGTTTTTGTTTTTTTTTTTTATTTTGTTTTGTTTGTTTGTTTTTAAGAGACAGAGCCTTGCTCCGTTGTCCAGGCTGGAGTGCGGTGGCATGATCTCAGCTCACTGCAACCTCCACTTCACGGGTTCAAGCAATTTTCCTGCCTCAGCCTCCTGAGTAGCTGGGATTACAGGCACACACTACCACGCCTGGCTAATTTTTGTATTTTTAGTAGAGACAGGGTTTCACCATGTTGGCCAGGCTGGTCTCAAACTCCTGACCTCCTGATCCGCCTGCCTTAGCCTCCCGAAGTACTAGGATCACAGGCGTGAGCCACTGCGCCTAACCTGGTGCCATGTTTTTTAAGACTTTTTAAGAATTACGAATTGGCCATCCGTGTTTTTCCCAGATGACATTCACATGGCTTTCACTGTTGCGCCTCAGTTTCTGCTGCTCTGAGCATGACAACCTGTTTCAGGTCCTCTAAAGTGAGTATCACGTAGGCCAAACTACTTCTTTGTAAAGGACTGATAACCCTGTTGGGCTGTCGTAAAGATTTGAGTTGCTGTGTGCCTATACAGTAGTGCCTATCACAAGGAAGTGCCCTGTTGATGGCAACAATGACAATTACTGTTACTAGTGAATAATAGGACTAGCATCTCCTAGGCCCTAATTATTTGATGGCCTGAAAGTGGTGGCCAAATTTCCTGGTGTCCTAACCAGAAAGGAAAAGAAACATGGAGTCTGCAGGAAACCTAAGAAATCTAGCCCTGTACAAAGTTTAGTTGTATGGGAGAGGAAAGGCTAAACTGCAGCAGTTATTTAGAAACCAGTTCAAAACTGCAGTGAGGTAAGAACAGTATTCCCAAAGAGAGACAGGGCTTGAGTGCTCCAGTGTGTAGAGATACTGAAGGATGGAAGGGCATGGAGAAGACAGGGAGGTGTTCATTCCATCGGGCCCCCGGCCTGTTGCCCCTCCCCTCCCCAGAGCCCAGGGCGGGGATGTGGAAAGAAACTGACAAGACTGGTGACCCTGCCCTGGTCCCCTGAGCCCATGGTTCTCTTTCATTCTCCATGGAGTTTGCGCTGTTGGCCGTACTCATTCCGGTCTCTCCCACCTGGGCTCATGGCCCACTCTGGATTTATTAGTTTGGATGGATGGAACTTGCTTTACACCAGGGAAGCATTCCTGGAAACATGGTTTCAGACTAGATTTGGATAAATTCAACCCAATTCTCACTGCTCTGGAGTTACTCAAGGTTAAAAGAAGCCTTACTATGAATCTATAAGGGCCCTTTTTAAAATTATTTTATACTTACTTATTTATTTTGAGACAGGGTCTCACTCTGTTGCCCAGGCTGGATTGCAGTGGCGTGATCATACCTCACTGCAGCCTCGACCTCCCTGGGCTCAAGCAATCCTCCCACTTTAGCCTCCAGAGTAGCTGGGACCACAGGTAGGCACCACCACGCCTGGCTAGATTTTTATTTTTTGTAGAGATGGGGTCTCACTATGTTGCCCAGGCTGGTCTCCAACTCCTGGGCTCAAGCAGTCCTCCCACAGTGGTCTCCCAAAGTGCTGGGATTACAGACGCGAGCCACCATGCCCAGCTTTTATTATTATTTTTTTTAAGACCAGTCGAGTGCAGTAGTGAGACGGGGAGAAAGAGTGGAAGAAGAAGCTTGACATGTAACTCACTGGGAACAGTTGAGATACTCACCATCTTCGGAGCAGCCAAGGGCCCTCTCCTAACCTAGGCCTATCCAGTTGTTCCTATGAAGTCCTTGGATGTATGTGTGCTGGGTGGGGTGGGTTGTCCTTAAAGTTAGGGGCACCTGCAGTGTTGTTCTTTGGTTTCTCAGCATCACCTGAGCCTGTCAAGAATCAGGTTCAGCATCTAAGTGCCTTTGGGTCCCTGTATTTGGCTGGAATCTGAAGGCCCCTGGTTTTCTTCTGGCCTGGCTTCTTGCTGGTATTGCGAGCAATGCCAGAAGGGACAGCCATGGCAGGGACATGAGCACCGTGGGCTGTGTGAGGGAGGGACATGGCATGCCTGCCATTTCCCAGGAACCTACTGCTTTTGCGTTCAGCTTTGTCCCTACCACTTACTCCTCTTTGTGTCCAGAGGCCTATTTCCCAGCCCTCCAAAACCTTTTCCAGGCATGAGGCCATTTCAGTCTTAGCCCTGCAAAGAAGGCAGGGCAGGTGTTTTTCCCCCATTTACAAAAGAAGGAACAGACGTTCGGAGATTTGCTAACTATCCCAGAGTCAGCGAGCTAAGTGGCAAAGCCAGCACAAGAACCAAGGTTGCTTTTATTCTTGCTCCAGATCTCTGCCCTCTGTGCCTCCTGAATCATCTGCTATTTTGGACTTCGGTTGCCTCAATTGAGCCTGCATTCAAGTGGTTTTCCTAGGAAGGACAGTCCGTTTCTCTGGAAAGATTCATTTCTGCTGTGGTCCCCTTGCGTTATGGAGACTACCAGTTTTCTGTTGGGAAGGTCTAGAACGTCAGACAACTGCCTCAGGCAGGCCATCAGACAGGAGCAATAGGCCCAAATGCTCAACTGTACAGATGTGAGCAGTGAGGCCCGGAGTATTTATTTATTTATTTAGACAGAGTCTCGCTCTGTTGCCCAGGCTGGAGTGCAATGGCACCATCTAGGTTCACTGCACCTTCGGCCTCCCGGGTTAAAGCGATTCTCATGCCTCAGCCTTCCGAGTAGCTGGGATTACAGGTGCTCACCACCATGCCCGGCTAATTTTTGTATTTTCAGTAGAGACAGAGTTTCGCCATGTTGGCCAGGCTGGTCTCGAACTCCTAACCTCCAGTGATCCACCCACCTCGGCCTCCAAAGTGCTGGGATTACAGGGTGAGCCACTGCCCAGCTGAAGCCCAGAGTCTTTAAGCCACTTGCCCAAGGCCACACAGTGTATTCTCAGCAAGAGCCAGGGTGCAGGTTTCCAGTCTGATGCCCTTCACTTTCTAGCAGGCTGGTGACCCTGCTCTGTAGGGCCCTTGGTTCTGGGTCACCAGAGGAGAGGAAGGCGCAGAGACAGGGGGAAGGCAGGAAGCAGTTGGTTCGTGTCAGTCACAGCTGCTCACTTGGCTGTGCCGCCCCCCGCACACACACTGCTCCTTCCCCCCTGTCCCTCTGTGTCTCCAACTCCCCGTCTTCCCAGCCCTTAGCCAACAGTCTTGTCTGCCTCCTGGCCGGAGGGCCAGGGTTTGTGAGCCAGGGGCTCTCCTCTGTTCATTGTAATGAGGGAGAAGGGGTCCTTTCCACCCCTCGAGAACTTGCTAGGGTGGGCTACAGAGAAGAGGGAGGGACTTTGAGTGGGAGCAGCAGAACTGGATTAATTCTGCAGGTCAGGGGACTGGGAAATAAATCATGTTTTAGAGAGAGGTTTCTTTAGAGAGAGGTTTATTTTTAAAAAGACAGGCTTACTTCTGGTCTGCTTGCCATTTTCCTTTACGGAGAGATATGGGAAGGCCTGCTTATGGGGACTGAAGGGGACAGGCATGAGCTCCGGTTGTCTGCTCACAGGCCATGTGCGGCCTCCTTTGTGGTTTTATAAATAAAGTTTTATTGGAACACAGCCCACTCATTCTTTTATGTATAGCCTGTGGCTGCTTTTGTACTATAAGAAGAGAGTTGAGTAGTCTCAACAGAGACCATCTGGCCCCCAAAGCCTACAGTGTTTATTCTCTGGCCCTTTGCAAGCACCTGTCCAGCAAAGCAGGTCTTCTTGGGTTCTCCAGGCCCAGGCAAAACAGCTTTCCTTGGCTCACTGAAAGAGGTTAGTGCTTCTCAGGTCTCCTTATGAAGAACCCAAAAAGAACCCAAAGTAGACAAAGTGGTCAAGCAAACTGAAGTGGAGAGTGGCATGCAGAGAGGGCCAGATGGGGCTGGGATGGGCCTGGTGCTAGGCCTGCTCAGGGGCATTTCAGGGCCTTGCAGCAGGCAGCCCACTTGGCCACATCTCTGGGATGCAGCAGCAGGGAGTTGAAACTTTAGCAAGATGTGGGCACCAGGCAGCAACACCCACATTCTGAACCCAGACCTCCTTGGCCATACCAGCTTAAATCCTTGTGGAGGCCCTTGATGTGTCTACCTTGTCTCAGCCCTACCAGGGCTTGAAAGCTGGGCCAGCGTTGCTCCTGCTCCCCAAGGAGGCTGCTGACTGCTGAACCCGGGGAGGGGCTGTAACCTCAGATTTTGCCCTGTTTGTCTCTGGGTGAGGTCCCCTGGAGTCCCTCTACCTTCCATTCCAGATAACCCGGTGTCCGAGAGTGACTGTGGGGCAGTATCTGATTGAACCCTAGGAGGCAGGCTTATGCTAACCACGCTCACGGGAGTTACTGCCAGTGGCGGCTAACCATTATCAAGCACTGACTATGTAGTAGGCACTGCACTGGGCGCTATTACATATTATCTAACTTAATTCTCACAGCAACCCAGAAGGTAAGTATATCACGTCATCCAGATTTTTACAAGTTCAGGAACAGGCTCAGAGAGGGTAAGTCACTTCTTCAAAGGAGCAGAGCCTAGATTTGAACCCAGGTAGTCAGATCCTAAAGGCCTTGCTAGACCGCTCCACCAAAGCCCCACTCTGCTAATTTACAATCAGAACTGGAAGGGGGCCAGGCTTTCTGGTTCTACACTGGGAGCCAACCTGCAATTGGAAGGCGGCTTGCTGAGTGAGGGAAAGAGTCAGGTGCTTTAAAGAGAGAGCAGCATCAAGCTCTGATTAGCTGAGGTGTGTGTCCCTGCAAGAGGTGGACATTGCTGTACTAGTTGTGTGACCTTGGGCAAGTTACTTAACCTCTCTGGTTCAGCTTCTTCATCTGCAAAATGGAAGGGATAATAGTACTTATCATTGTAGGTTTGCTGGGAAAAATACGAGTTACTATATGCAACGTGCTCAACAGGATGCTTGGCAAAGGGGAAATGCTGTATAAGTGTTTGCTGCTGTTTATCAGTGCTCTCTGAATGGGTCAGGCTGCTCTCCTGGCAAGCGCCTGGTGGGCAGTGTGAGGGTTTGTCTCTCAGACCTGCAATTCAGCGTTGCCTTTTAATTGTCCCCACTGCAGCCAGTGCTCTGCTCCTTTGGAGGTGATGAGCAGCCCAGCAGAGAAAGCAGCAGCCTGGGGATGCCACCAGACCTGGTTCCATGTCTGAGAGTCCTCCCCGGTAAAATGGGGCTAAACATGCCTACCCACTTGATGGGGTTGCCATGGGGACTAAATGAGTCACTGTAGTTCGACTGCGTCAATGCTCTTGACATGGTGGCCCTCTTCTATTCTAGAAATGCGCAAACCATTGATTAGACCAAGAGCTTTCTGCCTCATTCAGATGTTAATGGTATCACATCTCAATCATAAGTTCTTTATGCTGCTTTGATTTTGCTCCTTCCTCTTGGCAGGAGGACAACTCTAAATCCCATTTCACAGGTGAGGAAACTGAGGCCCAGACTGGACACCACTGTCTGAGCCTGGAGTAGAGCCCTCATCTCTTCTGGTCACTCAAGGTCCCTGTCCTTCTGCATTGGGGTTGGGGAGCGAGACTCCCTAAAACGACGCTCCCTCTGCTCTGCTGGGGCCGATCTGTCTTCCTCAGTGCGGAGGTGGGGAGCTGCAGTAAGGGCTGGATGACACATCAGGGTCTAGTGGGTGTGGTGCCCCCAGGCCTAGAGATGGGTCCTGGGTGCTCCAACCCTGACATTTGAGGTTCTGGGTCCAGGCCACTGAGCCCGCTGGCCTTTGAGGATCCTTGCAACCATCAGGCCCCGTGGGACCCGGCCACCCACCACATGGCCAGAAAGGAAGGGTCAGGCTGCCTTGTACAGGGCTGTGATAACCACGGGCCCCGTTCCAGGGAGGATTGTGTGGGATTCTCTGTGCTCCAAAGGAGTCCTGCGTTTCGGCGGACACCTCATTATCCCTGTCCCAGCCGGCTGTGTCCCAGCGCCTCTGTAATCACACGGGCCCACGCCCAGCAGCCAGCCCAGGGCCAGGAAATCACTCTCCTCCCTCCTCCCTCCTCCGCCTTCCGCCCGCGGCCGGCCGAGCGCGGCGCCTGCAGCCACTCGCTGTGGACCTCCTGCCTGCCTAACCGTTCTCTCTCTGGTTCTCCTCTCCTGCTGCCGCTTGCTCTCGGGGACTCGGAAGTGTGGCTGTCCAGCTGGGCTGAGTCGCCCAAGAAGGACGTGACAGGTACTGCCCAGCGTGCGTGCATGTGTGTGAGCATGTGTGTTCCAGGCCCGTGTGCGCGGGAGCCGGTGCCTGCAGGCCCTGCGCATGCTTCCCTGTGATGTGCAGCAGCTGTTTGCCAGCATGGCAGGGGGTCTGCCACTTGCTGTGCCCTCTGCCTCCCCGGTCAGATCTGAACACGGGGCCCTTTGCTGAGTGATGACCACGTAGCTCAGCGTGTAAGCACGTGTGCTCTGGACCCAGGGTGTGTGGGTTTGAATTCCAGCTCTGCTACGTCCTGGCCGTGCTGCCTTGGGTGGGGTGTGTAACCTCTCTAAGGGGAAGCCATCCCACCTCATGGGGAGCCTGGCACACAGAAAGTGCTCAGGCAGTGGTGGGGCTTTCGCCATCTTCAGCCTTATCTCAACTGGCCGTCTCAGTGAGAGAGCCCAACCAAAGATTGTTCATCTCACTTTAGGCAGGTAAACTGAGGCAGAGAGCAGAGGGCCCGTCTGACACCCAAGCCTCATTTCCAGTGATCTCACTGGGGAGCTGGAGATTTGGGGTAGGGGGTGGGGCAGTTCTGTGACTGTGACTGAGGGTGGGTCACAGCCCCCATGCCCAGCAATCCAGAGCTTGGCCTGCCTGGCTGAGATGGGCCTCAGGGACTAGGGCCTTAGCCTTTGTCTGGGAGGAGCTGGGCAGGGGTCAGGGACTTGCCTTCAGCCTTTGGTCTTATGGGACCATGGCAGAGAATCCCGGACAGAAGGGTTCTGAGCTCCTGGATGGAGATGGTCGGAGGAGGGATGGAATTTCCAGAAAGGTCTTCTATGGGGCCCCTCCATTTTTGGGACTGTTACACACCCTGACCCTCCAGCCCCAAACCTGAGAGCAGAGGTTCAGGCTGGGGGAATAGAGGACAAAGCAGAAGGGTGGGAGCTGAGTGGCGTGGTGGGGCTGGGCCAGCCCCAGCGTTTAGAGCCCAAAGCCCAGCCCCTCCTGCTGCAGCTGTGTGTGGGGAATGGGAGGTAAATGTGTTGGGAGGAGTCCAGAGAGAAGAGAAGGCAGTGGGTCGGAGGGCGTTGCAATCTCCTTCTGGAGTTTCCTGTGACGAGGGCCTGGGCCTGAGTTAATCACTGGGCTCCTGTCCCTTTTTCCCCTCTCCACACGCCAGTGAGCCAGAGCCCACTTGGCCCACAGCAATACATTTTATTCACCAAACGTATAGCGGAGGGGCCAGCAGTCCCAGTCCAGCCTGGGAGGAACCAGTTATAAGGGGCTAGAGGGATTTTTGTAGGATGCCCAGGGTTGGGGAGTTGTGGGGAGCCTGGGGTGGAGACCAGCACAGGGCCTTCCTAGCTCTGTGACCCTGGGGAGGACACTTAACCGCGTCTCAAGATGATCCCAGCTGTTTGGAGTGAGAGGCCCAAGGGAGGCAGTGGGGCTCGGGGAAAACCCAGCCAGACTGCGAGTCCAGGGCCAGAGTCTCTCCGGGCCTTGTTTCTCCATCTGGAGTGTTGGAGGGTTCTTTGAGATATGAGACAGGAAACTGAGAGGTAAGGGCTGATGTTGGAGATCCTTATAGATCAGGGGCCTCAGGTTGCTTAGCCTGGCATCCCTCCAGAGTAGGCCCAGGGGGCTCTGAGCTGCCTCTCAATCCAGCTGGCAAGTACCCGTTACCTGCTGAAGGTAGGGTCTGGGAGGGGCATGTTGCAGGGACACAGCCCCAGGCCTCCCTTCCCCACCCTTCTCCTGGCACCTGCAGCCCTGGCACCGAGCTGCCTGCTGGTGAGCCCACGAAGGAACCAACACCTTTGCTGCTCCCCAGATCTCCCATTCCCTCCATTTGCTTTAAAATGACCATCTATGGTTTCCATAGGACTTGAAGCCCTGTCACTTCATTCCATGCTCAGAACAATTCCCATGAGGTAGGAACTGCTATTGTTCCTGTTTCCAGAGGACGCTAAAGCTCAAGAGAGGTTATGTGTCCTCCCCAGGATCTCAGAGCTAGTAAGGGCAAAGCAGGACTGGACCTCAGACCTTTGGATTCTAATTCTAAGCATTTCCATCATGAATTTCAGGTAATTACTATGTCCCATGTCATGTCCTGTGGCACCAGTCCTGGGGTGTTGAGAGACTCTTGTCCAAAGCACATGCTTTGGTTGGGGAGCAATGCCCAACATAAAGTCCAGGAGGGAACAGAAGAGAGGGAACAAGAGTGATCAGGAGCCTCCTGGAGGACAGAGATGCTTGGGGAGAATTGGGAAATTGGGAGTGGTAGAGAGAAGGGAAAGCATTCCAGCAGGGGGCAGCAGCTAGAGCACAGACTTGGAAAGTAAGAAGCTGTATGGAGCAGTGGTGTTGGGTGTTGGCGCCTAGTGGGTGCTCGATACATGTGTTGAATCATGAATGATGTATGGAATGGTGGTGTGGGGAACGGGGATCAAGGAACTTGGGGAGCTCAGATTGGCAAGAAAGACTGGGCTTGAATTTGTCCTTTATAGGCAAGAGGGAGCCATGGAAGGTGTTGGAGCATGGGACTGACTTGGCAAAAGCCCAGTTGAGAAGTTTAAGTTGGCAGCCAGGGTTGCATCCAGGTGGTAGTTGAAGGAATGCAGATGTGAGGCAAGGGTGGGGGCAGGGGTCCAGGGGACCCCTGGGACCCCAGCAGGTCCAGCCAGGGGCTCTGTAATAAAGCACAAGGGTCCATCCCTGGATGAGACGCATGCAAAGGCCCCTTCCAACCCAGGAGAGGCTCTGCTGTCTAGAAGAGGTACACCCCTTCTCCATGCTCCTGCCAAGCACTCCTCATCTAAAGACACCAGGCTCCCTCCACTGCCCCCTCCCCACTCAGACAGACTCCTCCAGCCCCTAGTTCTGCAGGCCTTGGCTGGGAGGGGATCCAGAGTGGCCTCTGTGGGATGACATCACCGCCCACTGCCTGCTTGGCCTGCAAGTGGTTTCTCATCTGGATACCTGCTCGCAGCTCCCGCCCGCCCAGCTTCCCTGGCCAGGGAACACCCTAAGAGGCAGCTGCCAGAGGGAAGAGCTGGGAGCCTGCCTGTGCAAGGGGAGGGAAGGGCAGCCAGAAGGACAGAGTGTCCGTGTGTCCATCCCACAGCCTTTGGAGCAGCTCCTGAGAGGGGCCATAGCCTGTCTGTGCTTTCCAGTGCCTAGAGAATGTTTCCTTAACTTTTCTACCTGTGTCCCAGAGTCAGCCTTCAGGAAGGTCAGGCCAATTTTCCAGGAAGGTGGTGGGGGGAAGGGGTGTGGGGGTGTGGATTTAACTCCGCTTTGAAACCCTGCCTCAGATTTTCTTGGCTTGGATTAAAACAAGCTGATGTCTGTCCACTCCCCAGCACCTCCTGCTCGTCCTCTAAGCATCTTCTGGCCACAAAGCTGGGGCTCCTTGCTCCTCCTTACCTCAGTTTCCCCATCTCCCCTTTCTCCCTTCGAGTTTGGCTCACTTTCCCATATTCCCATTTCAGAGTCAAGGTATTCATATTGACACCACAAACCAGTGAGTCCCTCTGTTCATCTTTCTGCCAGTTCACGCATTTCACTGGTTAATTTCACACTTATTGAGTGTCTGCCACCTAACAGGCACTGTGGTCTGGTCAGTAGAGGTGGCAAGAGTCAACTAGAAACCCATACTCTAGGCCAGGCATGGTGGCTCATGCCTGTAATCCCAGCACTTTGGGAGGCCGAGGCGGGCAGATCACTTAAGGTCAGGAGTTCAAGACCAGCCTAGCCAACATGGTGAAACTCCATCTCTACTAAAAATACAAAAAAAAAATTTAGCCAGGTTCGGTGGTGGGCACCTGTAATCCCAGCTACTCGGGAGGCTGAGGCTGGAGAATTGCTTGAACCTGGGGGGCGGAGGTTGCAGTGAGCCGAGATTTCGCCACTGCACTCCAACCTGGGCGACAGAGCAACACTCCGTGTCTCAAAAAAAAGAAAAAAAAAGAGAGAAAGAAACCCATACTCTAGTCTTTATTAAGCAGCAGCTGTGTCCCAGGTATCTGGGATATAATGGGCCCTTCCCTAGGGATCAGGTGCCAGTGGCCCATTGTAGGCCACATATAGTGTGGAAGTTAAGATCATAGGCAGTGGTGTCAGGTGGACTTGGGTTCAGTCCCAGCTGTGTGACCTTAGGGAATTCACTTACCCTCATGAGGCTTTCTTTGCCCATGCGTAAAACGGGGCCATCACAGGACCTACTGCACAGGGTTGCTCTGAGGATTGGACGAGGCAGCTCAATGCTGTTGGATGCCTCCAAGTCAGCACTGATGAAGGCTTGCTGTCACTATTGCTATGATCTGGCCATACTCAGGCCTTGCGGGCTCTCTAACCTGCCACAGAACTCTCTGTTCTTCTGTTTGTTGCTGGAGCCTTTCTTTCCCACTCTTCTCATCCAGCGTCCCCACATTGGGAAAGGAGGCCCCGTTTCTCGTAGGGCAGGGATGGCCCTTTTTGTGCCGGGTGCACTTAAGAAGTGCTGTTGGCCACAGAGGCTCCAGGCATGGAACAGGCACTGCCGTCCCCCTAGGGGCACAGTGGGAGGTAGTCCGTCAGCGTAGCACCCGGTGCTGCCTCTGCCCAGCTGGCAGGGGCAGGCACAGAAGCTGGCACGCCTAAGTACAGAGGCGGGGCAGGCCCTGCTGCCCGGCTGTTGGTTGCATTTCTGCCTGAAATGTAATCCCGGCTTTAGCAGGGCTGCTCAGGACTGTGCACGTGCGAATGTATGTGGCACACTCAGCTGTGCAGGGTCCCTTCTGCTTCTCCAAAGGGCTGAGATGGGCCCGCAGGGCCCACACCTCATGGGAGAAAACTGCCGGGGGCAGTGGGTTTCTTTCCCTGGAAGGAAGCCTCCCCTTGGGATTTCCTGGAGTTCTGTGGCCATTGCCGTCTGCCCTAGGTTGGAGGGAGCCTCCCCCACAGAAGGACCCAAAGATCTAAGTAATGTTTCTTGCGCTTGGGTGCACACAAGCACCATAGGGATACAGAGGGGATGTCCAAAAACTACTCATGCCTGAGTCCCAGACCAAAGAAACCTGTCTCTCTGGAGCCCAGCATCAGTACTTTTAAAAAGCTCCCTGGGTGATTCTGTGCTACCAAGTTGAGGATTACTGTGCTAGAAGAACCAGAATGATGGAAACAAATCAGAGGCAGTTATTCTGCAATGGAAAGACAGACAGGCTTGGGCCTGAATGCATGTGATGCTCTTCATAGCAGCTGTGGGAGCTAGAGTCGTCTCTTGCCTGCTCTAGAGGGACCTCTGTTTAGTCTTTTGTGAAATGGGAAGATAAGGGGGATGTTGTGGGCATGAAATGGGGCAGTTAATGTGCCTGGCACATCACATTTGCCAAGTCAAACTCAGGCGTGTGGGGAATGTGGCTATAGGCTGAGGCACCAAGGGGGCTGTGTGGAACTTGGAGACCCTCAGCAATTTTTGTAGCCAGGCTAGTGACATGAAGCCCCCTAGCCTTCAAGGAGATTGGCAGACATATAGTTTATGCCAGTCGCAGTGGCCTATGCCTATAATCCCAGCACTTTGAGAGGCCAAGGCAGGAGGATCACTTAAGCCCAGGAGTTCAAGACCAGCCTGGGCAACAAAGTGAGACCTTAGCTCTACAAAAAATAGAAAAAATTAGCCGAGTATGGTGGCGTGTGCCTTTGGTCCCAGCTACATGGGAGGCTGAGGTGGGAGGATTGCTTGAATCCAGGAGGTCAAGGCTGCAGGGAGCCATGATTGCACCACTGCACTCCAACCTGAGCAACAAAGAGAGACCCTGTCTCACAAAAAAAAAAAAAAAAAGTGTACTAGGAATTCCCTTTGGGCTGGGGGTGGTCTGAGAAGGCTTCCTGTAGGAGGTGACTAGTCCATCTCTGGCTAGTGGATCCTTTTCACTCCTAGCTAAAAGCACATCGTATTTTAAGTGTCTTATCCCCACCCCACCCCCACCCCCAATAATGGTGATGGGAAGAGTTGAAGTGCAGAGGTTTAAGCAGCATCCAGTGCCACACAGCTAGGAAGCTAAGAGGGCACCCAGCCTGTCTGCCTTCCTGCCTGGTGCCTGCTTAGCAAATGTCGTGCTCGTCCAGTGGCTGAGGAGGACAGAGAAGCTGCTTGCTCCTGGGAGTCCGCCTGCCCTCCCTCTGCTGCACCCAGCTTTTGACCCCTCAAGCCCCTCAAACTGCCGGGGCCTGACCACAAGCCCCGGCACTGAAAGGCAGAGAGAAACTGAGTCAGTCTCTGCAGCCAGAGGGCCCTCTGTGGAAGCAGGGCTGGGGGCAGGCCTGAGGCTGGTCCGACTGCACCCGGCATGGGCTCGGTGGCAGCGCCTGGGTGAGCCCGAGGGGCAGGAAGGGAGCGAACTTGAGGAAAAGTTGGCGGGGGGCGGGCTGGGCTGGCCAGCCGCTGGCGCGGGGACTTTCTTCTTGGGTTTCAAGTAAACAGTCTGGGCCTCCTCCCCCTCCCCTGCCTCCACCCCCGGCTCCTCATTCGACGGGTCTCATGTGTTTCTATTTAAGGGTTGCGAGTAAACCCCAGTGATTGGCGGCCTCAAACCCTCTTGACTCCTCGCCTGGGCCTGGGCCGTGGAGAAGCTCTCTCCCGCTCTCTCCTCTCCCTCTCCCGCCCGAGGGAGCAGGGCTGCCTTTTCTCTCGGGTTTGCAGGGGTTGGGGGCAGAGGCTGGAGCCTCCTGCTTGCCTTTCCTTTGCCTCTGGCCTCAGCCCTCATGGGCCGCCCACCCGCTGGCTCGCCGCCCTCCCCGATGCCCCTGCCGGCCCGAGAGGGAGGCTGGAGAGACCCCGTCGGCCCCAGGCCTTCCCGCAGGCTCCCTCATGCCGGGCTGTGACTAACTCATCGCAGCACAGGGCTTCTTCCTGAGCTTCCTTGGCCTCCGCCTCCGCCTCCGCCTCCGCTCTGCCTCTCTCATTCCTCCTCCTCCTGCCCGTCCCCTCCCCGGCCCCCTGGCTCCCCATGTCCCCTGGACCCCGCGGTGCAGCGGGCCGGTGTGGGGCCTTGCTATATGGCCTGTCCTTGGCGCCCTGTGAGCTGCGAGCCCCGGCTGCGGGCTGCCCCTGGGAGCGGCGCTGGCGACAGAGCAGCCAACCCCGAGGAGGCCGATGGACAGGGGGCGCCCCGGCCGCGGGGCCATGGCTGGCCGCTGGCTCACCGCGTGCTTTCTGCCCTCGCCAGGTGCCGACGCCACCGCCGAGCCCATGATCCTGGAACAGTACGTGGTGGTGTCCAACTATAAGAAGCAGGAGAACTCGGAGCTGAGCCTCCAGGCCGGGGAGGTGGTGGATGTCATCGAGAAGAACGAGAGCGGTGAGTGCCCTGGCCAATGGCCGTCCACTGGGGTTCCGGTCTGGCCCCCGGGCCGAGCTGGTTTTTGTTCCTCCCTCCTCCCCCAGCGCTGCAGCTATACGTTATTTCCATCTGGCAGAGAGAGGGCCGAGGCGGCTGAAGTTTCCCCCTGTTGGTTTGGGCTGCAGGCCAGCAGTTTGCCTGGTGGTGGAAGAATGTCTCCCTTGCTCAGGGTAATTAACCAGCCTGTGTTAATGCACGTTCAGGCACAGCGCAGGAATAAACTGCCAGCCCTGCTGGGGTCCCCGTGCCCTGGGAGGCCCGTGGGGCAGGGTGCTCTCAGCTCAGGGATGCCCAACAACAGCCACGTTCTGAGCCAGGGTCCAGGCAGGGGCAGGACAGCCCAGCCAGCTGGTGGGGAAGGCAGGCCCTGCTGTCGCCGTGGGGTCCAGGGTCCCCAGGTCCCTGGCGAGTTGTTTGTGGAAGGGCCAGGCCTGTGGGCGTTGGTTGGGGTCTGTTTGGGGAGCTGACTGCCCCCTGCCGAGCCGGAGGTCCCAGCACCTGGAAAGCAAGCGCAGTGAGGGGGATGCAGCCAGGCCTGGGCCAGGCAAGGTCCCGCACTGACAGGGGCCATGCTGACAGCTGCCCCGGGCAGCTGGTTCTTAGAGTGCCACGGAGGGAGCAAAGGTACCTTGGTGTCCCTGGCAGCAGGAGTCATGGCAGGTGAAGAGAGGAGAGCCCAAGCCTGTCAGTCCAGGCCTATTTGGCCCCCAACAGGGCCAGGGCTGGGACTCGAGCCCAGGACATCCATCAGCCCACAGCCTCCCAGGGCTTGCATGGGTTTCTGGGGTGTTTTGTTTCAGTTTCGGTTTGCTGCAGGGAAGGCCCCTGTGCTCAGAGCCTCTCTGAATGGTGTTTGGTGGATACTTCCAGAGGGGAGGAGCCTGTTCTCCTCTCCTAGTCCCACTCTGTGCCTTGCCAGTGTTTTAAACCCGGAAAGGAAAGGCAAAGCATAGGACGGCAGTGCCTGCTCCGTAGAGACAGCACCAGGACACAGGGAGGTTTCGGGGAAGCGAGTCTCCTGAGATCCAAAGCAGAACCCTGTGCCTCCTGGTGGCCACGAGCTGTGGAGATGCTGAGGAATTCCCAGTGGGCCCCCTGGGGGAGGTGGGTGCAGGCTCCTGCCGCCGGTGGCTCCATAGAACAGGGCTGTGATGTGCGTATAGGGCCTGACTTGTGGCCCTCCTGCTCTGAGGTCTTTGAAGTGCTTGCTCCGCTCTCAGGTCAGGCTGTGTCTGCCCTTGTGCCTGGAGTCATCACCAAGGTGGTCAGCAGCAACAGTCCTCCCTGGCAGAGCCATGTCCCTGCTGTGAGGCCTCAACCCTTCGTCCCAGGTGCCCACACTGGGCTCCTCCCTGGGCAGCTTTGCCCTCAGCCTTTGTCATGCTCATGGCGCCACCTCCCTGCCCCCAAAGGAAGCTACCAATGTCATGGGGATCTGGCTCTGGAAACCCCCAGCACCTGAAGACCCAAAGCAATGGATCTCTAATGGTGACATGGGAGACCTCAGGCGAGGGAGATGTTTGTTGTAGAGCTTGCATCAGGAAAGGTGGTTGGTTCTTCTCAGAACTTCTGGCTAGGGAAGTTCTGAGAGAACCAATGGTTCTCCCACCATGCCTGCCTATCACACCATAGCTGTTTAACCCTTGAGCAGCAGGAGGTAGTGAGCCCCCATGTCTTTGGGGGCCGCCAGCCACTGGCCAGGATGGCTGAAGATGAGAGCACGCAAGAGGAAGTCATCCTGCTGGAAGACTCCAGGATTCCCAGGGCATGTGTGCCCTCTCCCCTCCTATCCCATCTACAGGACCCTGGGACACTGGAGTCCTAGGATTGGGGGAAGGAGTCTTGACAAATGGGGAGACGCCTGCTCTCCTGAGGAGCTGCTGATGGCTGTTAGAGGTGGCCCAGGCACCCCAGCTCCCCACGGCCACCCGTGGCCAGAGCAGGCCAGTCTGGCACACAGACCGTGTGAGGGAGCTGCTGTTCTTAGAAGCTGCATTCTACCTGCCACTGTCTGCTGGGGGGCTTCACGTCCCTTAACTTCTCTGGGCCTCAGTTATTCCTTCCATAAAATGGAGATGACCTTGTGGCTGGTTGGAAGCAGGGGCTGGAGCAAATGATCTCCCTGAGCTCTCTCTCAGGTCTGAACTCCAAGGCTGAAAATCTCTCTCACGTCTGAACTCCAAGGCTGGGAAACTTGGTGGGACCCTAGATGTCGGATAGAAAGAGCTTCCCTGAACATGGCTGTTCTACTTCTGGGAGTTTCGTATCTTTACCGTTGGTGGAGACAGCTGCTCAGCTGCAGATGTTTGCACAGGACCTGGAGTGCTGTGCCTACCTATTCAGATCTGTCTGTTGCTATCTACCAGGAGGCCTGGAGTATACATCCAGCCTAACCAGAGAAATGAAGTGGGTGGAGGGGAGAAAGGAAGAGGACCAAGCTGCAGATCTCTGCGGGGGTCGTTTCCCAGTTCAGGGAAGCAGGAGGCCTGACGGTGTGGGAGAGGAGGTGTCTTGTGCATCCTGAAGGAGTGGTGAGTGAGGCTTTTGAACTCAGGAACAAAGACCCAATTGTGAAGCCTTTGACCTTGGGACATAGTGGGTGTGTTGAGGCATTTCCATTTGCATTGTTGGGCAATGGCCCCAGCCAACACCATCCCCACCTCCCTGGGCCTTGCCTTGCCCACAGGGTGCCAGGACTCTGCCTGTGTCCCCTCTCACTTGGCTGGGAGTGCCTCAAGTAGAGTGTCCACAAGGGGACCCAGCCACATCTGCTCTGCCTGCTCATCAGAGCCCCTCAGTGCTCCCATTGATCTAAAGAGAGATATGCATGGAAGGTGATTCTAAGTCAGTAAACACCAGGTGGCAGGCCACATGTTTCACACACATCATTCTATTGGGATGTCATGGAATAACACCATGCAGTAGAAGGCAGTTTAACCAATTTGTGGCTGAAGTAATAGGCTAAGAGGCTAAGTAATTGCCTTAGAGTCCAAGAGCTAAGATCTCTCCCCTCAACAGAGGCCATGCAGGGAGGCTGAGAATGGGCCCAACCCAGGTGGGAAGGGTAGAAGTCCAAGGTGGTGATGCTGTAGGTGGAGGCGAGATGCAGGCTGGGTGAGATGGCTGCAGAGCTCCCTGGAACTTCTGTGGGGAAGGTTGTCTCTCCATCCCTCCTTCCAGCTAGTGGGAATTCATGTTGTTCATTGATCCATTGAACTTAGGGACAGGAAACAGCTGAGAGGGTCTAAGGAAGGTGATGTGTACCTAGGACTGAGGACAAACCTGTTCCAGAGAACAGGAGTCAAAGAAACCCAAAGTGAGACTTGAGTAGCTTTAAGGAAAGCATTTGTGATCAACCAGTGGGCCTAGGGCCAGACCAGAAAAGGACTCTTTTCTCCATTGATCAACAGGGGCACATAGAGCAGGAAGATTCATAGCTTTGGTAGCTTTGCCACCCAGCAAGCCATACCAGGGCATGCAGCTGCCATTGTTACTTTGTCTTTGGAAACCCCTCTACCCTTGACATAAGCAAAAGTGCGTAAGATGCCTCCCGTTTAGGACATTCATTTGCCTCAAATACTGCATTGGCTTCCCTCTCCAGCAGGCATAATTTCTGGCAGCGTGGTGACATCAGGGTCCTGGTCACTCTGATTTGTGTGTTGAGTAAAGCTGCATCCAACTTCCTAGGACTGTTTCCTTCTTAGGACTGCAGGCCAGGGGAAGAAGTGGGGAGATGAGTCAACAAAATTTTTCCTGCCTCACCTTTCTTCTCTGAGTCTTTGCTTACTTCCTGGCACCGGGCATGATACATTGGGAGTTCTTATACTTCCGTGGAAGCAAGAAATTTTGAGCTCCTGGTCCATCATTTTTCTTAGAAGTGAGAAAACCAAACCTTGGGAAGAATTTGAGAATTTTTACTCCCCTCTAGGGTCAATGCTTTAGTCCCAGTTGAGTTGTGAGCGGAGGACAGAAATTCACTCAGACTTTCTCAAGAGATTGTTGAAGCAATAAGGGAAAATGTCACCAAACCCAGGGGTGAGAAGTAAATCAGCCTTAGGGGGCTGGGACTGGGAACCAAAAGTCAGCACAAGCCAAAGCAGCTTCTCTGTCTCTCTTACTTACCATGTGGATTTTTTTTGAGATGGAGTTTCACTCTTGTCGCCCAGGCTGGAGTGCAGTGGCATGATCTTGGCTCACTGCAACCTCCACCTCCTGGGTCAAGCGATTCTCCTGCCCTAGCCTCCCAAGTGATTGGGATTACAGGCACCCGCTACCATGGCTGACTAATTTTTGCATTTTTAGTAGAGACAGGGTTTTACTATGTTGGCCAGGCTGGTCTCAAACTCCTGACCTCAAGTGATCCACCCGCCTTGGCCTCCCAAAGCGCTGGGATCACAGGCGTGAGCCACCGCGCCCAGCTACCATGCAGATTTAAAGCACAGCTATGCTCTTCTAACTGTAGACCAGCCTGCCTTCTCGTCTCATCTGACCATAACAGCAGCTTGTTTGAGTGGCGTTGGTTTCTCAAGACCAGACTTGCATGACTTTTCAGTTGAGATCTCTCCCAACTGAGTTTGACCTCTGGTTCTCTGAGTTCAGAATTCGAAGTTTGAATCTGATTGTTTCCTCGCCAGCAATGGATTGGCAAACGTTAGATCAGGTGTCCAGCCCTGGTCCAATAAGCTGTGTCCCGGAGAACCATCACAGAGTATAAACATGGTTACCTAACCAGCCTCTTCAGCAGAGGCTGTTGGTGGGCAGGTTTTAAAGAAAAGTTACCCAAAAACATGGTGGCTGCAGCCATTTTACTTGTTCAGTACCTGTGCATGTCGTGGAGAGGGTGAAGAATCCAGAATTCCAGTACGGGGTTTAAGATCTAAGTCTATACTGTGTGATATAAGTAGAAATCAATTTGTTTTCTGATGGTTAAGGGGGGTAGTGATACATACCATATGGGCTTTCTGTAAGGATGAAGTATACTGTATGTAGGAGTGGTTCATTTATTCACTCATTTATTTCACCGTTCTTGAATACTTGAATACTTTGTGCTAATTGTGTATACATCCATGAGGTTCCTGCCTTTATGGAGCTTAGAGTCTAATTGATGTGCTCATTCTGGTAGACTGTATTGTGAGCCTGGGATAGCCTTATAGACTTTGCTTGATTTTTTTTTTTTTTTGAGACAGGGTCTTGCTCTGTCACCCAGGCTGGAGTGCAGTAGTGCAATCTCAGCTCACTGCAACCTCTGCCTCCCAGGATTAAGTGATTCTCCTGCGTCAGCCTCCCGAGTAACTGGGATTACAGGCGTGCACCACCATGCCTGCCTGATCTTTGTGTTTTCAGTAGAGATGGGGTTTTACCAATTTGGTCAAGCTGGTCTTGAACTCCTGGCCTCAAATGATCCACCTGCCTCGGCCTCCCAAAGTGCTGGGATTACAGGTGTGAGCCATCGTGCCCAGCCTGCATTGTCTTAAATGGATTTTATGTGTATATTCTACATCTTGCTTAGATTCTGTGCTTACTATGTAACCACCTGATTACTATTATAATCCAGACTTCCACATTCGCCTGCTCCTGGAAAAGAAGTGTCCCAACAAAGATAGGCTAGGCTGTTTCTAGAAGGGCAGGTTTATTGTAGTCTGCATTGCGGATAACTGAACTAACATGCTTATTTCTACAACAGTCTTTTAAGAGTTTGGCTCCAGTGAACCAGTCTCCATTTAGATGTGGTGCCACAGAGGTGGTGCCTGGCCCCACGAGGTCCTGTCCCAGCCATCAGAAAGCCTTGTGCACTGACAGCTCTTCTCTTCGGAGTGCAGCCTGTGTGTGTATTCTTGCTATATCAGGCTAACCAGCAGAGTCCCTTTTGGCCCAAGACGATCTCCAGTGTGCAGCTGTTACCCACTTCACAGAGCTGGCTAGAGGGGAAAGGGCCTGGGAGCATAAAGCCAGGAGCAGAGGCAGGCATGCTAGCCCAGTCTTGGGCCCTTCCGCTCAGCTTGATTCACTCCAGGATCAAGATTACGTTGAGAAGGAGATTGCAGGATAGCCTAGCAGTTAGGAACATGGGCTTCGTGTTAGAGAAGGCTGCTTTTCATCTTGATTTGGTTACTTCCTGTGGTGATCCTGGGGAAGTTTCTTGGGTCCTCTCAGCATCAGTTTCCTTACCTGTAAAATGAGGATAATTGTACCCACAGCTATAGGGTTGGTATATGCTAATTCAAAAGGAATTCAGGGCCAGGAATGGTGGCTCACGCCTATAATCCCAAAACTTTGGGAAGTTGAGGTGGGAGGGTAACTTGAGGCCAGGAGTTCAAGCCCAGCCCAGGCAACATAGTGAGGCCCTGTCTCTACAAATAATAATAATAATAATAATAATAAAGACAAAAGAAATTTAGTGCTTCATGCAGGGCCTGACACACAGTGGGTGCTCAATAAGTGACAGCCACTAGAAAGACCACTGATTGGGGCGGCTCTGCCACAGATCGACCCTGGGGCCTGCAGGGGGCCAGTTTCTCTCTTGTGGCCTCAATTTCCCCATCTGGTCATAGAATTGACTTGGTGGTATCTGAGGACTGTCAGTCCTGAGGGTCTGTGAGGTGGCTATAGCGGCAGGGGGCTTTACTGTCAGGCAGTGAGGCCAAGACAACCCATTCTGTGGCCAGACTCACTCCCCTGGAGTCCTTGCTTGGGCAGCTATCCTTGTCCCAGCCTAATCAACAGAGTCCAGCAGGAAGAAGCATTGGCGACAGAAGTCAGGGTCCCACTGGTGGCCTCATGGGATTGTGGGCTTTCATGACAACCCCACGCTGATGGTCCCTCAGTAGCCCTGTTGCATGGTACAGAGCTGAAGTGTCAGGGGTGAAGACAAGCATAGTTGAGAAGGCTTCCTGGAGGCTTGAGCAGGGCTGGGAGAATGAAGGGATTAGACAGGCAGAGCAAGGAGTACGGGGCGTGGTGGGGCTGCGACTGCAAAGCAGCCATGCATCTAGGTGCCCCAAGCAGAAGAAAAGTGGGAGCTGGGCAGCAGGAGGTGGGAGGGTAGGGCCTCGGGAAGCTGGTGAGCAGGAGAGCTCCCTGAGAAGGGTGAGCCTTGAGGCAAGCCCTCCGGGCTGCGTGGGGAGGAGGGTGGCAGGCACAGGTGTGGCAGGGGCTGGGCGGCTCTGCAAATAGTGCTTTCCTCCAGCTGGATCCGCCGTGTCTATTGTCAGGGAGGCATCCAAGGGCTTGTCAACGCCAAGTGCTGCCAGCCACCTGCGTGGAGCCAGCTGCCAGGCAGGCAGGTGGGGCAGTGAGCATGGGGGTGCTCCCTCCACCACGCTGTCACCCTGCCCAGGTTGGACAGGCCTAGTGTCCAGTTGCTGTGGCCTGACTCTGTGGACCTACTGGCTCTGTGGACCTCTCGTGTCCCAAACTCCTCCAAGGCCATTTTCCTTGAGTAGTTATTTCTCAGCAAAATATATGGGTCGGTGGTGGCCTCGGTGTGGCATGCAGCCCTGGAAATCCCACAGAAGCGCCAGAGTGACAACCACTGCTCACCCCAGTTGTAGCCTCAGGGCAATACCTGGCCGCCTTCCCTTTGGAGGACAAACAGGTTTCTACTGACTGAGCCCATGAGCATCTCCAAAATGTTATTTTTCCAAGTTTGAACACCAAGGGGCCTGTGAAGCCAGTCTTCCGATGGCTGGTCGGTCGGTCATCAGTAAATCTGTATGAGCTGACTAAGTGTCAGGCTGGGATCCAGAAGTGACAGAGGCCAACAAAGCCCTCATGGGGCTCCAATATTGCGAAGAGACATGTAACAAGTAAACCAAGGAAGTAATTCTAGGTGTTGACAAGTACAAGTCAGGAAACAAGCAGGCGCTGTGGAGAGGTCAGCAGCAGGGAGGGGCAGGGGTGTGGTCAGGAAAGACACCACTGAGGTGTTGTTAAAGCTGGGGACAGGTGGGCCTTGGTGAATGCAGGGAACAGCAGAAGGCCCACTGGTTCTGGGAGGGCAGGAGTGAGCAAGGGCAGAGACGGGTGCCGGGCCAAGGAGTATTATTCTAGGTACAGCTGTCACTGCATGCCTACTCGGAGCCCCGCAGCGGAGCTGCCAGAGGTGACTTGCCTCCTCTGACTCAGGTGTACCTTTGCACAGGTGCCCTGTGAGTGGGCAGCCCTGGAGATCCTCTGCCTGCCGCCAACACACGGACACTGCCTTTGTCCCCAGTAGAAATGACAGGTCTCTCACCCCGCCCCCCCCGGCTGAAGTACAGGGAAAAGATCACCCCACACATTTTCTCCACTGTTACATAACAGATTTCAGCGAAGTGTAAAGCAAACACTTTCTGGGGAGTATAATTTTTCAGGACCTCGGGGAATTTGGGTTGGGAAATTGCCCCTTCCTCATTCTCTCCCCAGCTTATCCTGTGGCTGTGTGATATTACACCCTTCAGCAGTTGGGTTTTCTGTAATTGTTCCGGTGGGAGTGGGGGATGGCTGCCCTCGTCCCTCTCAGCATCTTTTCAGATTCCATAACCTCATCCTCTGGGTTTCCAGTGCTGACCTAGAATCCTGGCCTCATTGTGGGGGTGTAGCTGTGGTGACCCAGTTCACCCAGATGGCCTGCAAAGTCGCTCAGCAGGGCTTCCCATCCTGGGAGCTGAGCTGTGGAATCCCAGGAGACTGATGGAAGCTTCTGGCTCATAGAATCCCCGAGTTCATTTCCCTCTGAAATATGCCGTGCATGATTATCATTGGTTTTGTTTCATCCAACTGTCTCAGCCCCAGCTCCACACTCCCCTTCTTAGCTGGGCATCTCTCAGGCTCCGGCTAAAGTTCGTTTGCCTCCCCTGAGTTTTTATTGGATCGGATTGTGGGGAAGTGGCCCAGGAGCACCATGGGAAATGAGCAAAGGCCAAACTCAGAGTAAGTCTGCCAAGGACTGTCCGTAAAGCAAGTGAACTGTGGGTGGGTTTTGAGACTGGTGTGCGATAGCAGATCCCTCTCTCCCCTCGTGACGGGGCCCATTGGCAGTGCCACAGGTTGCCCTAGGCTCCCCATGTCCTGGAAAGCTCTAAGGACAGTGGCCAGAAGCCTGCATGTTCTGTTCTTCCACACTCCTGCCAGGAGGGTTATTGGGGAGGTCAAGGCCACCTGGAGGGATGCCTGCTCGTGCTAGCTAAGGGGGGGGGATTTTGGACTTTTTTAAAGGTGATCTCTTTCTGAATCGCAGTTATTTTATGTTTTACAAGATATAAAACCATGCAGTCTATAAAACATCTCGGCAAGAGGCAGGATGGATGTTGGCATTCTGTCTTTCCAAGGAGGAAGTTGAAGCCCAGAGAGGTGAAGTGACTTGCCCCAAGGTTGCACAGCTGGGAGGTGGGGTATGAGCTTCAGTCACTGCCATTTGACCAGGGTTTGGAGATCTGGATGTTTGCCTTGTAGATTTCACTTCTTTGCAAAGCCAAACTCCAGAGTGCTTCACCACGTGAGTTCCCCGGCCACAGAGAGCAGGAAAGCAGCGGTCAGTCGTGCTAAAGCCCCACTGGGGCAGGAGAAAGGCCACGGGCAGCAGGTCAGAGGGAATCTGAAAGGGAAGAGAAGCATGTTGACTCTTTTCCCGCAAGAGAGTTGCATGAGCGTTCCCACCTTTGGCTCACCAGGTCCTTGGGGAGGGGCTGGTCTGCGTGGGTAGTCAGTCTGCTTACCTGGTGGGCAGCACCAAGGGTGTGAGGGCAGTGGCCTACACTGCCTTCTTCTTTCCACTATGCAGACCCATCCTGGCCACTCCCCCAAACACACACCCCCTAAGGAAGACCTGCCACCTGCCACCCTCTCTCCTTCCGCACCCCTACCCCAGCATTCATCACATCTCAGCCCTCAGTGAAATCCTACATGCAGGGGCTGCTTCCATAGGATGTGGTTTGCTCATTCAGTCAACAAACATGAGCACCTACTGTGTGCCCTGTGGCATGCCCAGCACTGGGGTGCACGTGGACAAGAGGCAGCTGTCCCTGTCTTCCCATTGCTGAAGGTGACAGCATCCTAGGGTTGTCTCTTTACCTGCAAGGTAAAAAGCCCAGATGTAGTGAGTCAGTCATTTTCACTCTGCACCTACAGTGTGCAAGGCAGAAAGCAAGGTGTGGCTGAGGACTGGAGATAGGACTCAGAAGGATGGCACAATCTGCTCTGGGCTCTGAGCTTTCATGAATACTGTCAAGTTTGCTCAGAGATGGGGACAGGGCCTGGATTGGGTGGGTGGGGGAAGACTTCTGGAGAAGGTAGGCCTTGAACAAGGGGCAGGCCCCAGGTGGCTGGCAAAGCTGAAGGAGGAAGGTGCTCCAAGCAGAGTGAACCTGAATGATGCATGCGGAGGTGTGGAGGGTGAAGTGGACAGGTGTGATCCGGCCACAGTGCCTGGGGGCTGCCTGAGAGAAGCTGGAGGAACTGGTCAAGGGCTTTGACGGGCCTTAAATATAGACAAAGAGAGCTTTTGCTCTGTTCTTCCCCACTGCGCTGAGGAGCTGAGGGAGAGCGGAGGCCTGGAAAAGTGAAGCCACGGGCCCAGCATCATAGTGAGTTTGAGGCAGGGCTGTGGCACATCTGTGGGCTGCTGGTGCAGTGGTGGCTGTCTCTGAGGTCCCAGGAGGACTGGGGAGTGATGTGGCAGGTGCCAGGTGAGGGGAGGAGAGGGAGCAGGGCTCTCCAGCTGCTGCCGCTGCTGAGCTACTGCTCACCTGGCCTGGGCCCTTCCGCCTGTTACTAGGGCTAGAGCCTGGAGCCAGGCAAAGGCACCTCCCCACCCCTGTGCATTTAAAGAGCCTTGTTTTTCTAACTCCCCTCTCCTCTCCCCGCAAGATCAGCTTCACATGCCCCAACTGGAGAATGCAGACTCCCCCATCTAGCAAGGCTTCTGGGGGCCAGCGTCAGGCTGGGAAGGAGGCATGGTGCGCTCCAGGGAAGGTGGGGCTGCCCTACAGCTGGCTGTGAGTCCCCCCTCAGGTCCAGAGGCTCTGCCTTCTCAGCCCCTTGTGTTCCTCCCATCCCCCAGGAAGGGGGTGAGGTCGCTGTTGAGGTTGGCCAGGCATCCAGCTCTGGTGTTTCTGGACATGATGTCTTTCTCTTTTGTTTTCTGTACTTTTAAGCGGCATTCTCACAGGCTCCAGCCTTCTCTCTGCTCAGCGTGCTCACCATCTTTTGATTACAGCTGGATCTTGAGCTGCTGCGTCAGGGGTAGCATGCAGGTTGGCAAGGATACAGGGCTTGGGGTCTTGCGCCTGAGACCACAAGCCAGCACCTGAAGCACTGGCTGCTTGAGTCTCCCATGCCTGGTTTGGCCAAATGACCTTTCTGTGCACTGGTGGGGCTTTCTGCCAGTTCTAGACACTCACTTCTTGCTGGAGGCATTGGGTCAAGGAATAGCCACTTGGCATGTGCTCAGAGTGTCATGTTAATGGGCAGAGCAGTGGCGTGCCATCGTGGGAGGAAGGCCAGGCTTTGCATAAGAGGAGCTTGGTCAACCCAGACTCTAAGCTCAGCTACCAAACAACCAAGTGACCTCAGGCAAGCCACTTCACCTCTCTGAGCACCAGCTTTGCTCATCCACAGCATGGAGGGGTGATTAGGAGTGGAGACAGTGGCCATGGTTGCTTTCCAGATACCAAGCTACCCCATTCCCCTGACCATTGTGCTGTTACCAAGCTGGGCAAGAAGCCCACTTTATCTCTGTAGTTCTGGAGCTCCTAAGATTCCCTCTTACCCCTAGGGACCTGAAAACAGGCCAGTTTCAGCTCAGAGGGAGCAGGCGAGGGGAATTTGACCATGTTGGCAAGCCTTCAGCCAGCTCTCCCCCGCAGCCAAATGGGTCACTGGCTACAAACGTCCTTGGGTTTGTAATGATGATCACAGGGATTGTGGACTCCTGAACACCTTTGGAATGGGCTTTGTGCAGCCAAATGCATCACAGATGAAATTTCTGGAACAGCTGAGAAATAGTCTTGAGCTTCCCTGAGCCACTTCTGTACTATGGCAGCAAAAGGGTGTGCATATGCATGTGAGGGGGCATGTTCGTTTTCTCCCCTGACAAAAGGGTGGGAGGTGGGGCAGAAGCAAAAGACGATCTGATCTTGTAATTTGCAATAGCCAGCGGGCCAGCTGATGCTTCTCATGGTTTTTAGGATAGTGCCAGGAACAGAAAGAATATGATGAATGTCATGGAATTTCATGATAGGAGTTTGGGGTGGCTTCCCCTCCTTTTTAAAATAATGTTTTGAAGAGTTGCCCTGGAGAACTGCTGAAAGCAGAGAGGCTGATGGACGTTCTTGGTTATGTCAGATGAGGACAAGATTATCCAAGTGAGCGAGGGTATCTCTCCCTGTCGGCTGGGCTGCGGGGTTCCAGGGCCGCCCTGCCAGAAAGCAAGCAAAGGGCCCGTAATCACAAACAGGCTGGATCAGTTACAACCAGAAGTATTACTTTAGACTCTTGGCTTTGATGGGGAAGAATGCAGTTTTCCTTGGCCCCCTCCCCCGTCCTTCTCAAGTTAAACAAGATCCATGAAAGCAATAGCTCTGGCGCTTAAAGAGAGGCTTGGTGCAGGGATCTCAAAAGCCAAACATTGGAGGGCTCCCCTGACCCCCACTGGTATCGGGGTAGGGATTTGCCTGACCCTTTTACTGCCCCATTTCTCCTTGTGTGCACTGGGGAATCCTGTTTTCCCAGACTCTTTCTTGTCTACCTGGGCCCTTCTCATCGCCTCACCTGTGTCGTGCCCACCAGCCTGTGTCCTGGCATTCTCTGAGTGCTTGCCATGCATCTTTCCTGCGTGGATATGTGGGTGGGAAGGAAGTCGGGCGGGGATAGCAAGGAAGTGGCTCAGCACATTGGAGCAGACCTTAACCAGCTCCTGAAGATAACAGAATAGGAGATTCTCATCCCTCCGGGCTCCAACCCGCCCCAGGGGACCCTGTTCTCCTCCCCTCCCCCTGCCTTAACCAGTGCCTCCTGGGCAGGCATCTGATTGACTCTTTCATGCTTGGGCATGAACAACGCTGCTCTGGAGCACTGGCATTATGCGGGGTGTGCTTTCCCCAGCATTGATAACTGGAGCAGAACCAGGGGTGGCTTGAACCTCATTGCCCACAGGGTGGGATTTTAACGGGCTGCTCCTTGTAGGAGAGAGAGGATAGTTACTTAAGCACCTGGGCTTTGCATAAGGAGAATGAGCATCCAGGGTTCCTGTCTCGCTGGTTCCCTTAGGAGTATTTAACCCTATTCTTCTGTTTCCAAGCACCATGTGCAAGCACCAAGTGAGGCTCCCTGTCCCAGGCCTGACTGCACAACCAGACACAAACTTGCCTCCTTGGATTTAAAGGGCCTCTACATTCAGCGGAGCTAGAGCATCTTGTTGGTGCTCATGTGCCAGGTGAGAGGAGCATTTGGACCTCAGGGGCCTGACCTGCCCTCTACACCCTGGTCTCTCCACCCCCAAGAGGTCATCCTACCACCTCAAGGCCCTTGAAGGAGAAAATCCATTCTAGAAGTGGTTCCAGGGTAAGGGGCTGGGTGGAATCATAGCCAGGTTGGGCAGGAACTCTGACCCAGAGACAGAACAGTGAGATTTGAGGGACGGAGACATCCAAATCCAATCTAAGGGCCATGCCAGAGCTGGGGAGCTGGAGCTGATGCCATGATATTGCAATATTGCCCGCTTCCTGGGGAGCGAAGCTGTGGCTCCTCATGGCTGACAGCTGGGACTCAGCAGAGGTATCCTGGCCTGCCACAGCCAGGGTATATTTAAAGGGGCAAAATAATCCCTAGAGATCAGACATTTGTTCATTCAATTCACTCATTCCCCAGCCTTTATCTCCTGCTGTGTGCCAGGCACTGATGCACAGAGGTGAACAGGAAAGACTTGATCTCCATTTTTATGGAGCAGACAGTCTACAGGGGACACAGACAGTTGCCGGTTCTGACCCAGCTGAGGGGACTGTGGTTGCTGGTTGGTTGTGGGACAAGGTGGTTGGCTCTCTGCAGGACCCTCCTCTGTCAGTGCTGGGGCTGGGAGGCACCAGAGATTGACAGATCAGTGTGGGAAGAGCTGTATCACTCACTGGTACTCATGGGTGTCAGTCACCACTGTTTGACCAGTCACTGTAACTGTGGCGAGTCTCTGGAATGAGAAACCTGGTCTGGGCCAGTCTTGGGGGGTATCTGGACTAGGGGAGTATCTGGTTTGAGTGTGGCCTTTTCTCCTTGGATTGGGGTGGGATCTGTACTAGACCAATTCTTGGGAACCAGGAAGACAAGATGGTTCCCAGAGGCAAAAGAGACAGGAAGGGAATGGGGCAGGAAGCCGCTCAGTGAGAAAACCTAATCCTAGGTCACCACAAACCTAGCTGAGGCCCCAGGATGGTTATCCCAGGACAAGGGGATTTAAGGCTCAAGTTAGACCCATTTACTGCTTTCTGGAGACTTAATATCAGAAACTGATGAGAAAGACAAGAAAGAGATTATTAAAGCACCTCCTATATGTCAGGCAGGGAACGAAACACCTTTTTTCTTATAATTATCACCACTGCCCTGTAAAGTATGGGTATCGTGATGCCTATTTTACAGTTAAGATAGCCAAGGGCCAGATGGTTCAGGTCATCCACAGTTCTCCCCTGTACACTCTGCTGCCTCTTGGTGAATCCACTGGAGGCTTGTGCCATGGTTGGGGAGCTATTTTTGGTATACCTCTCTCTCCACTGTCCTCTGGGAGTTGGGGTGAACAGATCTCTGGGGCTGCCCATTCCAGTGCCCCTAGTTGCACCCAGGAGGACTTTGTGGTCCCTGGATGAGAGGCAGTGCCACCAAGATTCCCAGTAGAGGCCTGCAAACAACCTGTGGGGCTGCCTTGAATGGGCTTGGGAGATGCTGCTAGTGGCACCCCCTGCATTCCTCCAGGAATGTGGGCCTGCTCCTGGTGATTAGCCTGTGGGGCCTCCCTGAGCTTGGATCTTCCATTCCTGTAAGGGGAGAGGCCCAGATGGAAATGGCCAGGTCAGGTATCCAAGCAGACTACATGAGCTGTCAGGACTGGAAGTATTAGCTCACTGGATGATCCTGGGCAAATTGTGCAACAAGCAACAAAAACCTCTGTGCCTTGGGTCCTTGAAGACAGATCCTCCTGGGTAAGCTAGAGATGCTTGCTGTGGGTCAAAGTCATTTCCCCAAATTGGGGAACTGGAAGAAGGAACATTGCCCAGAGGCTGAGTCACCGCACAGGATTCTAGCAGAGCAGAAGTTGCGGGGGCCGGCAGGAAGACAGCTGGAGAGAAGATGCCCAGTGCTGATCCCGCATTGACCCCAGGAGCTGGGCTTCAGAGAGTCTGAGCTTGACAGGGTGCCAAGATGAGCAAGACTCGGCCTATGTCCTCAGAGAGCTCTTGGTCTAGCTGGGAGACTGGCCAATCCAAACCTAAGGTCAAGGTGATGGGGGAGCTGTGAGTTAGGAGAGCAGAACGCTGGCTGGCAGGGGAGTCGAGAACATCACAAAGTTGGTGGCTTCGAAGGATGGGGCCTGGGTAGAACAATGAAGACATCAACACATTTGGGGGCTTCTGAACCCTGCTGCATGTGCATTCAAAAAGCAAGACGGGGTACTTCCCCCAGGCCCCAAGAAAGGCTTCAAATCCTACTCTGCCACTGAATAGCTACTCTGTGGCCAGCATGTGGCCATTCTGCTCCTCAGTTTCCATATCTGTAACATGAGGATAATATTGGAAACCCATGTGGCTATTGGGAAAGGCCAACTGTGAAAGAAAATTGTTAGGTGGCATATTCACCCTCCTTTCCTTTTCTCTGATGGACAGGGATGGGCTACCATCCAGTTTAAGCAGTAAGTTCTACTAGGGGATAGTTAGGAGTCCATCGGGTTTCTGAAATTGCTTGGAATAGTAACCCCTCTGCCCCCACGAGCCTATAGCCTGGAGACTTTTTTTTTTTTTTTTTGAGACTTGGTCTCACTCTGTCACCTAGGCTAGAGTGCAGTGGCACGATCATGGCTCATTGCAGCTATGACCTCTTGGACTCAGGTGATCCTCCCACCTCAGCCCCCGAGTATCTGGGACTACAGGTGCGTACCACTATGCCCAGCTAAATTTTTTAAAATACATTTTTAGTAGAGACAAGGTTTCACCATGTTTTCCAGGCTGGTCTTGAACACCTGGACTCAAACGATCCGCCCACCTCGGCCTCCCAAAGTGCTGGGATTACAAGTGTGAGCCACCGCACCTGGCCTATCCTTTTCTTTTCTTTTCTTTTCTTTTTTTTTTTTTTTTTTTGAGACGGAGTCTCGCTCTGTCGCCCAGGCTGGAGTGCAGTGGCGCAATCTCGGCTCACTGCAAGCTCTGCCTACCGGGTTCACGCCATCCTCCTGCCTCAGCCTCTCTGAGTAGCTGGGACTACAGGCGCCCACCACCACGCCCGGCTAATTTTTTGTACTTTTAGTAGAGATGGGGTTTCACCGTGGTCTCGATCTCCTGACCTCGTGATCTGCCCACCTCGGCCTCCCAAAGTGCTGGGATTACAAGCGTGAGCCACCGCTCCCGGCCTGGCCTCTCCTTTTCAAAGCATTTTTCTCATCTGTTATCTCAGAGTAACTCTATAGGGGTAAGTAGGGCAGGTGGCTTTGTTTCCATTTTTCAGAGGAAACAGTTGAGACCTCAGAGCTTGCTTGTGGCCAGGCTTGGATTTGAACCAAGAGTCTGCAGCTTCTTTTTTTTTTTTTTTTTTTTTTTTTGAGACAGAGCCTTGCTCTGTCGCCCAGGCTGGAGTGCAGTGGCACAATCTCAGCAGCCCACTGCAAGCTCCGCATCCGTGGTTCACGCCATTCTCTTACCTCAGCCTCCCCCGTAGCTGGGACTACAGGTGCAGGCCACCACGCCCAGCTAATTTTTTTTTTATATTTTTTAGTGGAGATGGGGTTTCACCGTGTTAGCCAGGATGGTCTCGATCTCCTGACCTCGTGATCCACCCACCTCAGCCTCCCAAAGTGCTGGGATTACAGGCATGAGCCACCGCGCCTGGCCTGGTCTGCAGATTCTTTACCCAAGGCTTCACCTGAAGATCAGTGGTTCCCAGAGAGTGGGTCGTGCAAACATGTGCTGGGCGGACACAGCATTGAGTGGCATTGAATCTCGTCATGAGAAGGTTCTTTCCTTTCAGTTCTCTTTCACTCCACATTGGGTCAAGGGGAAAATCTCCATTTGGGGCTCCTGTGCTGTTAACATCTGTCAAACGCTGGCTGATGTCATTTGTTTGTTTGACCAAGAGCAAATCTGACCCAGGCTTAGAATCTTGCTAGAACTTGCCTTGATCTCTTGTTGAACTTCATGGCATTGTTTCATTGTATGTGTTTTTCCAGAATCTCCTGTCTATACCTAGGAATGCTGGTTTTCCATCCATTGTAGCATAGGAACATGTCTTTTTGAAATACATGTTTAAGTTTTAAAAAATAAAGTCAACTTAAATAAACACACTAAGATGACATTAGTGTAGGTTTTACTCAGGTTCATTGGTTCACCTGGCCAGAGGGCTTGGGGAATGCAGAGTTAAACGACCCCAAGTGGGACCCTGTCTCTTGGGCACCTAGGGTGCCCTCTGCCTCTTGTCTCCTGGGGTGACACCAGTGGCTCCCAAATTCCAACTGGGAAAGGGGCCTGGAAAAGCATCGGCATTCGTGGTGGCTGCTCCCCACACCAAGTAGAAGAATCCACGTTGTCAGAACTGCTAACGTCAGGCGGTACTGGATTTTTGCAAGCCCTCTATTTAAAATTCCCCAGAAATTAAATAAGGAGGCTTTGGAGGGAGGAATGCCCTAGACAAATTGTGGAGTGGGTTTGTTTTGTTTATGGAGATGGTCTTTAAAGTCTAAATTGTCCCCGTTTTATTTTTGCCCAATTGAAGAGGGGCTGAACTCAGCTGGGAGAGAGGGGATGGTTGTCAGCCTATAGCTTTTAGTTGAAACCAAGTCCATTCTGGGGCCAAGAAGCTTCCATTTTTAGCAAAGAGAGAAAGGGAAAAAATATACAAACTCATACATGTACACATCTTAGGCACTGGAGTAAGCTAGTTAAATGGATAAGGATAACCTTTATATTTCAAGTGACCACAGCTCTCTTCTCCAGGCTGCAAATAGATCGATTAAGCACCAGGCACATTGCTGGGCACTTTCCATTCTTTTCTTTTCTTTTTCTCACCACAACACTGGTAGTAAATACATGCTGTTTCACATTCCCATCTCACCAATGAGAACTTAAGCCTCATTCTTCAGCCTCTTCCTTCAGCCAGTCTGAAGGACCAGGCACCACACTAATCTGGTGTTGGTTTCCTAAAGCTGTAGTCCACCCAACACCATGATACAGGGGAGGATCTTAGGTGGCAGAGAGGCAATATCAATCCTTCTGCATCACACAGTGGGAAAAGTTTGTCTCATTGCAGTTCTCTTCCAAGGCTTCTGACTTATCTCAGTTTGATGTTTGATGATCTTTAACCCCTGTCTAGTAAATCTCTGTAGCAAAGAAGGAGTGGGCCACAGACTTAGCCTCTTCACTTCTGGCACGGTTCAAATGTACTACATAGCTTTGTTTTCATCGTGTGTGCTTTTCTGATTGGAGCCAGTGGTCCTCGCTGTTTATTCATGGTGGCAATCTGAAGTTTCCTTAGCAAATTTCTTTCTTAAATTAAAAAAAAAAAAAAAAGGCAAATTGCTTTAAATATACAGTCCATTTCCAGACTTATGATGGTGTGACTTACAATTTTTCAGCTTTATGATGGGTCAATGGGGGTATTAAGTACATTTTGAACTTGGGATATTTTCAACTTAACGATGGCTTTATCGGAACTTAACCCGATTGTAAGTCAAGGCACATCTGTATATGTTAGATGAACCACAGTATATGTAATTCAAGGATATAGCAAAGGTTGTGTGTGGTGTGGAAATACCTGAGGTTTGAGGAAAGCTGATTCAAAGTCACTCTTGCCTGGCAAAGCCGTTGGGTGCGATCTCGTGCCAGAACGCTCTTTCAGCCTGAATGTCCCTGTCTCGCCCTACCATGTGGGCTTAGAGGAGAGGCAACTTGGAGGCAAGCCTGAAAACCACCTCCCCATGAGGAGTGGGAAAAGCCACACCCTTGACTCTTCCAAGACTCAGGGCTTGGTAGACACCAGTGGAGTAGAGGAGAAGCAGATGAGGAACTGGGTTTCTTGGCTCATCTGTCAGATGGGAATTTAGGGCATAATAGAGCAGGCATTTGGAGCACTAATAGAGCAAGCATTGCTGGTTTCCTTCTGCAAGGCAATGAACAGCTGAGCTGGAGTGGTTTTAAGCTGAGCTGGAGTGGGGCACTAATAGAGCAGGCATTGCTGGTTTCCTTCTGCAAGGCAATGAACAGCTAAGCTGGAGTGGTTTAACACTGAATGAATGCTGTACTGGGTATCAGACCTGAGTGCCAATCCTGGCACCTCCCCTTCTTAGCCACACACTCCTTGGGTAAGTCCCCCATTCTGAGTTTCCTAAGGCAGCCTAAGATTTCACAGACCTGGGGACAGACTTCTGCCCCAAGACATACCGAACACACAGTCCTCAGAACTCCTTTCTCATCCTCACTGCCAGGAGGCGGACCTGCACAACTCAGGCTGCCTGGACCCTCCCAGCTTGCACCTAAGATTTTGGCGTCATGGTTGTTAATATTGATATTGCCCTTCCATTTGCTCCAAAAAGTTTGAACAGTAAATTTTAAGATCCTCATACTAAGCCATGTCCTTTTGTCTCTCCATTTAAGACTTTGCATCTTGTCAGATTTGAGCTGTCATTACCATCTGTTCAGACCTCTTTTTTGGCTCCTAATCCTGGCACAGCTTTTGCTAAATGAGATCGTGCTGCCAGTACTGTGTCTCTGTCCTCATCCTGGGTTGATTAAAACATCCAACAGGACAGGTTCCCATTGGAGCCACTCCGTCCTGTTGGGTTGTGCCAGCCCTCGAGCTGTGGATCTGTCAGTGCCGCCCTGTAGCTCCCAGGGCCCTGGGGGATCATGAGAGACACAAGGGCCTGGAGGTCTCAGCTGTGACACATCCCGGGCCCACCAGTCCAGTAGCTCACTCACTGCCAGGCCCCCTTTCTTCCTGTTGCACCCTTCTGACAGACACTGCCTGGGCGAGTGTGCAGAGCCCCTTCCCCAGGCTCTCCCAGCATTCCTCAGGGAGTCCATATGTTTTACTTAACCATGACCAGCAATGAGGCTGCCCTTCTCTACTCTGGAATTCACCGCCTTCTTCTTTAAAAGCTGGGACCATTGCCCATTTTGTGTCCTTCGGTGTTGCTCCCATCTCCATGTCTCCCACGATTGCTGATGATGACTGGAGGGCTCTCTGTCAAATGCTCTTGGGACCTTTCTGCGCGGCCAGCTGGTGAGAGTGCATTGAGGCAGCCTGTCCATGCTGTCCCTACCTCTGCCTGGGGTCCACTTACCCTCCGGGGGTCCGTGTGCCAGGCTGAGACCCTTACTTCTGAGAGCGAACGCTGAGCTGCAGACAGGAGCCCAGGAGACCCCTCCTCCCTGTGCCACACCCTCCTCAGGAAAGAGACTTAGCTCTTTCTTTTTTAAAAAAATTTTTTTAGATGGAGTCACGCTCTGTCACCCAGGCTACAATGCAGTGGTGCGATCTTGGCTCACTGCAACCTCCGCCTCCTGGGTACAAATGATTCTCCTGCTTCAGCCTCCCAAGTGGCTGGGATTACAGGCATGTGCCACTACAACTGGCTACTTTTTGTATTTTTAGTACAAACGGGGTTTCGCCATGTTGGCCAGACTGGTCTCAAACTCGTGACCTCAGGTGATCCACCCGCCTCAGCCTCCCAAAGTGCTGGGATTACAGGGGTGAGCCACTGTGCCTGGCCAACTTAGCCCTTTCTTACTCTTTCTCTTGCTGGAACAGCAGGGAAAACACCCTTTTGTTCCCCTGAGCACGTCCTCAGGGCTCCATCTCTGAGAATGTAAGTGTCCTGATTGGATTCTTAGCAGGCCACCCCTTCCCGCCCCACTCTGCTTCCCTGACTGCCACTCTTCCATCATCTTCCATCGTCTTGCCCTTGACAGCAGGTCTCTCTCACCATCCACATCATTTACA
The DNA here is from genome assembly GCF_009828535.3 of Hylobates moloch. Taxonomy (NCBI): domain Eukaryota; kingdom Metazoa; phylum Chordata; class Mammalia; order Primates; family Hylobatidae; genus Hylobates; species Hylobates moloch. Next base: position 29,944,874 of record NW_026652278.1, read on the forward strand.
GTTGTGACATTAGAGTTTACCTTCTTGCATCTTCCATCTTCCTGAGTGCCTCATGTTTAGGAATCTGGGCGCAGGCTCACACCTCTGTGCTCTGCTTAATAATGGGACTGAGAGAGGGCACCAGCTTGAGGTGACTGCCTCATTTTCTTTTTTTTCTTTTTTTCTTTTTCTTTTTTTTTTTAAGATGGAGTCTCGCTCTGTCGCCAGGCTGGAGTGCAGTGCCACGATCTTGGCTCACTGCAACCTCCGCTTCCCGGGTTCAAGCGATTCTCCTGCCTCGGCCTCCCGAGTAGCTGGGACTACAGGCACACACCACCATGCCCAGCTAACTTTTGTATTTTTAGTAGAGACAGGGTGTCACCATGTTGGCCAGGATGGTCTCGATCTCTTAACCTCGTGATCCACCTGCCTCGGCCTCCCAAAGTGCCAGGATTACAGGCATGAGCCACCACACCCAGCCATGTATGCCTCATTTTCATCTGGAATAATCCCCTATGAAGCCCTTAGAGTGAGCCCATGCAGCCTGTCACTCTGAGGTTCAATTCAAGTCTCTTCTTCTCTAAGAATTCTTCCCTGCCTAGTCAGTCTCATCTCTGGATATCTCTGGTTCCTTGGCAAGCATCGTATCACCCACCGCCATGTCCACTGCACGGGGCTGTCCAGGTCACCCTGCCGCACCCAGCACAAGCAGTCTCGTGCCGAGTCCCCCTGCGAGCAGCCCCCCTTCTCATCCTTCCACTGCTCTGCAGCTCCTGGAGAGGCCTCATGCCATCTTGTAATCTCCACCTCAACCTGTCTCCGACCCCCACCCGTGCCAGGCACAGAATCAGACCCACACGTTTTCAATAGAGACCCTCTGAGGTCAAGGGTAAATGACAGTGACACCACCAGGGTCTGTCTCTCTCCCTGAGACTCCAGACACCTAAAACCTACCTGCTTCCCTGGCCATCCCTGGCCCCAGTCACCCAGGAGCATTGAGGTCTTGGTTTCTTCTTTAGAATTCCACTTCATGTCAGCGCTTTGCGACTTGCGCTCGTCTGAAGGCACTATTCTGATTCCAGTGAGGCACTGTTCTGAAGGCTTTTCAAGGATTAGCTCCTCTAATCCTCGTAACAACACTGAGATGTGGGTACTTTGGGTCGGTTTTGCAGATGAGAAAATTGAGGCAATTGCCCAAATTCATGCAGCTGGCAAGTAGCAGAGCTGGGCCTCAATCCCAGGCAGCCTGGCTCTGGAGCGCTCGCTGGAAACCATTCTCCGCTACCTGTCATTTAACCATGTGTCCCTCTCTGCCTGTGATGCTTGTTAGTCAGGCCTCCTTCTGGGTACCTCACCCATGACCTTGGTCTGCTCAGACCCACCAGAACCCTGTGGGCTTGGCAGGGACCCAGCCTAGCACTGGCTTCTGGGCCTGTTTAGTGAGGTGGGCAGGCTGGAGCCGAGTGGGGAGGTGGCAGCAGCCCAGGCTGTCTTGACACGGACTCCACGGAGCCTTCCAAATGGTGACGTAGCAGCCTGTGCTAATGATCTTGGAATCCAGGCCCCAGGCGCCCAGGGGAGGTTCTGGGTCCCTGGTGGCCTCAGAGCCCATCTAGGGAGGGAAGGTCCTGGGCAATGGAGCAGGTGGGCACCAGGTAGGACCCATTGAGTGGCTCATGAAGGCAGGGGCTGTGTGGGTGCACACAGGAGGGACTGGGGGAGTTTCTCGCTTGCTCCTGTTTGCTTTGGACCGTGGAGGCGCGTGTCTTGGCAAGAGCTGCAGTGACAGGGCTTTCTGACCAGGGGAGGCCTGGCCGAGGGTGGGCGGCCTTTTGCTGGTCTTAAAGGCACAGCACCCACAGACAGCCTGCATTTCCAGCTTATCTGGTCCCACAAAGGCAGAAGTCTTAGATCTGCCTGGAGGTCATGGGAAAGGGGTCAGGCTGGGTCTAGGACAGAAGCACTCCCTTGGGCCCAGCCTTATGCTGGGTGTGGTATGCGTAGGTGGGCAGCACTTGTGCCCTGTGCCTGACGATGCCCTCAGCCCCTTCTTCCTCTCAGTGTCTCCCCACCCTCTGCCATTTGGCGCTTGCAAATACCCAATTCCCTTCTCCAAACCTGCACCAAGCAAAGAACTTGGAATGCCTAGGAAGATCACCCTTCCAAAGGGTCAAGGTCTGAGCTCAGGTTTAAATCATGAATAGAGGTGCTTTGGGAAGCAGGTCAGGGTGCTGGCTGAGGATTCTGGAAGTGGGCTGCTGTTGTTCACCCACTCCAAGCCTGTATGAGGAGGAGTTTGAGGCAGGGCCTGTCTTCCTCTTTTCCTAGCTCCACCATGCACCCTTCCCCACCTGGATACCAAAACCTGGCCTGGGCATGGAATGAGTACAGCCCACATTCTGAGCTCTGAATTACCTGGTGTTAAGCCAGATGTGAAGGACCAAGAGTAACTCACGGGGAAGGAAAACATGAAGCCTGGAAGTCATCTAAAAGCCTCCTGGGTTTTTCCAAACTCCAAGCTCTGAGTCTCATCCTGCCTTGAAATCCTCTGGGTTTGTGCCCAGAGCCTGAAGCCCAGCCTTCTCCAGCAGGCCTCAGGGCCAGGGCACAGGCGGCAATTGAACCCCGTGTGTGCCATGCCTGGGTGATGGAGGAGGAGAGCATGAGTCCCAGATGGGTGTTGTTCACTGCAGTGTCCTCGTGCCTGGAACAGGACCTGGCCCATACCAGGTGCTCGGGAAATACTCGCTGGTGAAAATCTCTGGGTATTGCATACACCATATGTTCCTGATGCCACTGGGCATCCCCAGGTACTTAATATTACTCTGGTGTGCCAGTGAGGCTCAGAGAGGGCCAGCGACCTACCCCAGGTCACGCCAACAGTGAGTGGTAAAGCTAGGATCCTAACCGAGGTCTGCCTAGGAAGAAGGGATTAAGAAGCATCCTTGGGCGCAATCCTGGGCTGAACAGGGCTGGGAGGGTTGGCAGTCAGTGGGGGGAGGATGAGAGGATTTCAGAGGGAGAGGAAGGAGTGGGGGTCTCCCCTCCCCCCCACCAGCTGTTTTGTCCTAGGCTGAGCTGTGACCTCAGAGGACTTTATTAACATGCTAATTGTGTGCAGCTGGCCTCACTCTGGCCCTAATGAGCTCATTATTCTCCCTCCTTAAGGAGGCCATTGTGGCCTAGTCACCCTGGGGATAGCAGTGGCCTGGGAGTGCCCGTCACTTCCTGCCTCCCTCAGCCAGGCTTCCCCATTCCTGGAGAGGCTAAGGCCCTGGTCCCTCTCCTGGCCTCTCGCTCTGTCTGGCTCACTCTTTCATTTCCCTCCGTCTCTCTGTGTGTGTCAATCTGTGCCTCAGTTTCCATCTCTACTCTTTTTTTTTTTTTTCTTAAGATGGACTCGCTCTGTCACCCAGGCTGGAGTGCAGTGGCGCGATCTCGACTCACTGCAAGCTCCGCCTCTCAGGTTCACGCCATTCTCCTGCCTCAGCCTCCCGAGTAGCTGGGACTACAGGCACCCGCCACCACGCCTGGCTAATTTTTTTGTATTTTTAGTAGAGACGGGGTTTCACTGTGTTAGCCAGGATGGTCTCGATCTCCTGACCTCGTGATCCACCTGCCTCGGCCTCCCAAAGTGCTGGGATTACAGGCCTGAGCCACCGTGCCCAGCTTCATCTCTACTCTTTCCCTCCCTCCCCTGGTGTCAGCATCAGTCAATTTGAGAGAGATTTGAAATTGGCCAAACAGGTGGACTCTGCTAGGCCAGTTCACTGAAGATGCTTAGCCTGGATAGAGGGAGGACCTGGTGCTTGGGCTCCAGTTTCTCCCTCCCGGGGCTGGGACATCCTCCCTTCCCTGCCCTGAGCTGGAAGTGCTGGCCAGAACCCGCCATGTTGCTGTCTCCTCTCCTCAGCCCCTGGGTCATTGCAAAGTGGGTTGTTACTTGAGGCCCACAGAGCAGGGCTGGCGGCAAATGCCAGGCTACATGTTCGTTCTTTCTGGGCCTCTGTCACCTGGAAAGGGCTGGGCCCTGGCCTTCTGGCACTGCAGAGACATGGCCCGATGGGAGGAGAGGCCAGGGTGAGGCAGCTTTGGGGTATTGTCCAGTTTGGGATTCTCCTAAACAACTTCTCCGGTCTAGGGGTTTAGCCCTGAAAACCAGGGCTAGAGACTCCAGAATAACGGTTTCTGCCACACACATGTGTACCTGGGGTCCTCTCTCAGGGTTCCTCTAAAACAGGCTGCAGTTTCCCATTCAAGGGAATGAGCATGGTAGCCCCTCCCCTGGCCCCTGTCTGGGAGGGGTCATCTCAGCATAAAGGCACTCCAGGCGAGAAGACCTGCCTAAGCAAGGCCCTGGCAGGCATCAAACGACCTGGAGGGCATCAGAGGGCCTGGCTGCCAGGCTGGGCTGGAGGGTGTACTAAGGGGGCTCCCAGCCAGCCCAGGCCCCTTGGGAGGGTCCCCACTATCTCTTGCTGCCACCAAGCTCCCTGTCCCACCTCCCAAAAGATCCTGTTTCCTTTGTACCTGGAAACCAGGGTTGACTTCTCAGGGAAGAAGCCAGGTGTGGCAGCCAGCCAGAGAACAGCTGCCCCCGAACCTGGGCATAGATAGGGCCACCTTCTCAGTCCACTTCCTTCCATCCTTCTGAAACCCCTGAAGATAGCCCTAAAACCCCAGCTTAGAGCAGATGCATGGGCACACACCTACACACAAGTCAGTTTCCCGAGATGAGCGAGTGCCTCCTGATACCCTCAGGCTGTCCTCTGCTTGTGCACGGCACAGATACCACCTGGCCACCCATGGGTGCTGACCCTCTAGTGATTAACGACCACCGCCGTGTGGATAGTAGCTCAACCTAAGCTACCTCCCTGCAGTATCTCCTTTATTCCCCTCAACAACCTCAGGAAATATGCTCCATTCATTCCTGTCATTACAAAGAGGGTGACTGAGACTCAGAAAGGTTTAGTAACTTTCCTCAGGTCACACAGCTAGGAAGCAGCAAGCCAGGACCTGACTTTGAGTCTTTCTGACTGAATACCCCTAATTACCTCTGTTCCCAGAGGACCCTCAACTGTACACATTGACAGCCAGGTACATGCAGGCTGGCATCTCTCCTTGTGATGTGCACATACAAGACACCTGCTCAGAGATGTGTCCACTCTCAAGTATCTGTGTAAAGTACCAATATTCAGGGGCATACATTCTCAAGGAGTCACCTTACCCTCATGCATGCAGCAGACCTGTACCTTATCCACTGACGGTGGCTAAGAACCTGGGTTCTGCAGGTGGACTCCCTGGTTGTGAAGCCTAGAGTCCTCATCTGTCAATATGTGTGATACACACATGTGCAGACAGGGCCTTGGTGCTATGTGCATATCATGTCCAAGCACACAGGGCCTTTCTCCTTGGCTCCAAAGGCCTCCCAATCCCAATATCTAGGTCTCTTCTCCACTGGAGGCATCCTTTCCTCTTCATTCTTGGGAAGCTTTCCATGTAAGTCCTGCTCCTTTCCTTCGGCAGGAGCCAGGGATCCGGGATGGAGGATGGGTCTGCACTCATAGGCAGCTGGAAGCTCCCAGAGGTGGAGCAGGCCTGGCCCCCACTCCTACCTCTGCCACACAGGCCTCAGCACACAAGGAGAGCTGGGCAAAAAGTTGCTGTGGAGCTGAATGTATGGCAGAGGGCCCGCTGGGCAGGGCAGCATGACAGTCTGCATCTCAGACTGTGTGGGTGGCCCAGGGATGTGCCCAGGGTTGTCTCTGAGTTCTTCCCATCTCAACATCTCTGCTGCACCAGAAGCTTCTACGGTGGCTGGACTACATTAACTGCTGACCAGGAGCTCCTCACCCTAAGATATTTAATAGCAACTTAGGATCCTATTAGAATCCTGTTCTCCCACTGTGCGGTCAAGACTTGGAGCTGAGTCTTTTTTTTTTTTTTTTTTTGAGACAGAATCTTGCTCCATCATCAAGGCTGGAGTGCCATGGCACGATCTTGGCTCACTGCAATCTCCACCTCCCGGGTTCAAGCGATTCTCATGCCTCAGCCTCCCAAGTAGCTGGGATTACAGGCATCTGCCACCACACCTGGCTAATTTTTTTTGTATTTTTAGTAGAGACGGTTTTACCATGTTGGCCAGGCTGGTCTTGAACTCCTGACCTCAAGTGATCTGCCTGCCTCAGCCTTCCAAAGTGCTAGGATTACAGGTGTGAGCCACCACGCCCAGCGTTTTTTTGCTTATGTTTTTGTTTTTGTTTTTCAGACAGTCTCACTCTGTCACCCAGGCTGGAGTGCAATGGCATGATCTTGGCTCACTGCAACCTCCGGCTCCCAGGCTGAAATGATTCTCGTGCCTCAGCCTCCCCAGTAGCTGGGATTACAGGCATGGGCCACTACACCTGGCTAATTTTTGTATTTTTAGTAGAGACAGGGTTTCACTATGTTGGCCAGGCTGGTCTCAAATTCCTGGCCTCAAGCGATCCGTCTGCCTGGGTCTCCCAAAGTGCTGGGATTACAGGCTTGAGCCACTGCACCCAGCCGGGGCTGAGACTTTTATCTTCACCAGCCTGGGCTTGCCATGCCAGCTCCAGCATGCGCAGAGTGGGGCTGTGTGGCTTCAGGTCTCAGGTCCTTCCTGTGTCAGGCTGTTTTTTTTTTTGAGACGGAGTCTCGCTCTGTCACCAGGCTGCAACGCAGTGGCGTGATCTCAGCTCACTGCAACCTCTACCTCCCGGGTTCAAGCGACTCTCCTGCCTCAGCCTCTCGAGTTACTGGGACTACAGGCGCACACCACCATGCCCAGCTAATTTTTGTATTTTTAGTAGAGATGGGGTTTCACCATGTTGGCCAGGCTGGTCTCGATCTCTTGACCTTGTGATCTGCCCACCTTGGCCTCCCAAAGTGTTGGGATTACAAGTGTGAGCCACCGCGCCTGGCCCAGGCTCTGTTGATGATAGGGCAGATGACAGCTGCAGAGAAGAGCCTGCCACCAACTTGGCTATGGGCACTCACTCCACTGAGCAAAGATAGGCTCAAATACCACCTAGGTGGGCACAGGTTAACATGAGCAGAGGCGCCCACCCTGACTCTATGCAGACCTCCAGGAACCCTGGCGTGAGTCACACTGTTGGGCCTCTTGGAAAGACTCCCTGCGCTGACCCCACCCATGGCTGCTGACAGGCCTCTGCCAGGTGCCAGCAGCTCAGACGTCAATTGTGGCAACCAGGGCTCCTGACCAAAGTCACTGGTGCACCACTGAGGAGCAAGCAAAACCTGAACCCCTGGATGTGGCCCAGCTCCCCAGAAGGGCTCAGGCATCAGCTAGTGAGCCCCATGGGGCTTCCAGGCTCCCCTCCAATGCATGCAGAGGCACCGTTTTCTTTCCCACAAGATCTGAGAGTGCAGTGGTGGAGAGGAAGTGTGCTGAGGGAGGTGTGGACAAGGGTATGTGGTTGGTTTTTTTTAGGTGGGGTCTCGCTCTGTCACCTAGGCTGGAGTGCAGTGGTATGATCACGGCTCACTGCAGCCTCAACCTCCCGTGCTCAAGCCATCCTCTCACCTCAGGCTCATAAGTAGCAGGGACCACAGACACATACCACCACCTAGGGTGGTTAGCGCGGGAAGTGTCAGGATGAGACATGGGAACCAGAACCGTGCACTATCAACATTTTTTTTTAAGAGATGGGATCTCACTATGCTGCCCAGGCTGGTCTGGAACTCCTGGGCTCAAGCAGTCCTCCCACCTTGGCCTCCCAAAGTGCTGGGATCACAGGCATGAGCCACCCCCACCTGACCACTACTGACGTTAGAACCTGCACCTGCAAAGGCATGTGAGAGCCTCAGCTTTCAAGAGCCTCCTGTAAGTGACTCCAAGTTGGGAATTGTGGTGACAGCTCTTTGGGATTCTTGGGGGTTACATCCTGGTGTGCAGAAATTTGGGGAGTGACCACATGCCCAGAATGGCTTGGTGGGCTCCGTCCTTCCCTCCTGAGGTCTGTGGCAGCAGGTGCCTGGTTGACTTTTGTTCCTCAGATTTGGCTCGCGATGGGGGACCTTCAATCATGATGCTTAGCAATTGTTAGGGGTGGCTCAGCGAGGACTGTCTCTGTTCAAATGATTGAAACCCAGCTCCAGATATAGTAGTCCCCCCAACCATCTGCAGTTTTGCTTTCTATGGTTTCAGCTACCTGAGGTTAACCATGGTCCGAAAATATTACAGTATTTTGAGAGAGAAAAACCACATTCACATAACTTTTATTACAGCATATTGTTATAATTGTTCTATTTTATTAATTATTGTTAACCTCCTGTGCCTAACTTGTAAATTTCTATTTATTGTTAAATTTATAAATTATTTATTTATTTAGAGGCAGCCTTGCCCTGTCACTGAGGCTCCAGTGCAGTGGCACGATCATAGCTCACTGCAGCCTTAAGCTCCTGGGCTCGAGCGATCCTCCCACCTCAGCCTCCCAAGTAGGTAGGACTACAGGTGTGTGCCACTACACCCGGCTAATTTTAAAAATTTTGGTAGAGATAGGGTCTCACTTTGTTGCCTAGGCTGGTCTTGAACTCCTGGCCTTAAATTTTTAAGTTAAACTTCTTCATAGGCATGTATGTATAGGAAAAAAATGTAGTACACATAAGGGCTTGGTACTATCTGCAGTTTCAGGCATCCACTGGGGGTCTCAGAATGTATCCCATGTGGATAAGGGGTAATCCCTTACCTTACCTGTAAGGTAAACGGTGCAGGAAGTTTGTTAACTCATTGTAGCTAGGAAGTCTAATGGGATGGCTTAGCTTTAGCACATCTGGAACCAGGAGCCCAAATGATGGAAATCAGGACTGAATCACTTTCCATCTCTTTTTTATCTTTTTCCTTTTTTTTTTTTTTTTTAAGAGAAGGGAGTGGGGGTCTTGCTATGTTGTCCAGGCTGAACTGGCCTCAAGTGACCCACCGTAGCCTCCCAAGCAGCTGACATTACAGGCACAAGCCAGTGCTTCTGGCTCTCTGTCTCTTGACTCTGCTGCTGCTTTATTGACTTAATTCTCAGGTCTTCTCACCCCATATGCCCCCTGCAATTCCTGAGTTTTGTGGGACTCAAGTTTTAGATCATCAAAGCACGCACGTTTGCTCCTAAAAAAGCCCCTGAGCGGCTTTGCTTGGAACCATCAACAGTGTGCAGAGAGATGACAGACTAATCAAGAGATGAGTGGCCAGATGTGCCCATGTCTATGATAAAGGAGGCAGGGTCACATGACATGCAGTCCTGCTCTGTGACCAATAGCCAGCGTCTGTGGGAGAACAGCTGGGACTGGTGCTTCCTGGCAGAGGCTGCTGGGGTTCTTGAGAGTACTCCCCCAGAGGCTCAAGAAGGGGGAAAAACATCCCAGGCAGAGCCCCTTGCAAAGTCTATGCCCTCTGGCTGCTTTGGGGCCTCCATCAGCCACAGCTTCTGAGCAACCAAACCATGGTGGCCTGGGCATCAGGGAGGATGGTGGTGCTTCTCCCGGCAGCCCTTTCAGTGCCCCATGCTGGGTTCAGAATGTGCAAGTGGCTGTGGGCAAGACGACGGTGACCCCCAGCCACCTTCAGGCAAAAGGCAGGGAAATTGACATGCAAGCCTCTGTAATATTTTCCCAACCTGAATCGGGCAGAGGGAACGAAGGCAGGTACCCACTCCAGGCCTAGGGCAATGAGGCAGCTGAAATGCTCCCTGCATCCATTGCTGCTCCTCCCCTCCTCTCCCCAGGTGGAACGGCCTAGGCCCTTTGCCTCTGCTGGATGTCTCTGTAAAGGGACAGCTTGTTGGGAAAGCTTGCTGGGCATTCTCATGGAGACAGAGCCCTCGGACTCCTTGACTAGCTAGTGAAGGTTGGGCTTTTCCTGGGTCCAGGGAAGTAGACAGTGAAACCCCTTCCACCATGTCAACGAATGGGTCCTACTGGCTTTCCTCCCAATAGCCGAATGTGAAAGGAATGGCGCCTCTTGTTTATCCAAATGTCAGAACAGCCAAGGTGCAAGTAGAGGTCAGGTAGGGGCTCCCTAGGTGCCAAAGTCCACCTCCTCCAGCCTGACCTTGGCCCCAGTGTGGGCATCCATTGCCCGCTGTAGCTAGCTTTCAAGGGTACTGCATGCCCCAAGCATGGTCTGGACCCTTCCTGAGTTCCCATAATTACAAGCCACCTGGAAGCAGTCTCATCACCCAGAAGTTGAGTGAGTACAGATGTCTGGTGCTCTAATCACCTCCAGCCCCACAGGCCAGGGAAATGATGATAAATTTTAGTGGTGTGTCCAGAAGTCTCTGACCTGCCAGTGGCTGCTGCCCTGTCCCCAACCAGTGGGTTCCAGCACCTGCCTGTCAGCACGAGCTGCTCAGTGACTTCAGCTGTTCGCTCGTAAGAGGTACCTACCTTTTTCTGTGATCCAGAGAACTATCCAGCCTGCCGACGATGCCCGCCTGCCCTCTTCCAGCCTCAGACCAATGTCCCCAGTGCAGGAGGTCTCAGGGGTAGAGAGTTTACCTGAGAATTGGTGTGGGCTTCTCACCCTGGAGATTGCCTGCCTATCCTGGTCCCACACAGGCAGCAGAGTGTAGGGGTTAGAGGCCAGCCTGCTTAGGCTCCAGTCAAGGCTCAGCAGCCCCTCAGTGCCACAGTGTCTCATTCACCGATGTACATGTTTATGAAATAAACGTGGCAGTAAGTGGCCCGGGCATGGACAGTCTGAGAAGCGGGCAATCTGGGAGACACAGGGTTTGGAGCAAAAGCAGGAGGTAGAGGAATTGGACCGGTGGCATTGCTTCACCTGCAGTGGGGGCATATCCCCAGTTCTTCCTGACTCTGATGGCTTGTGACTCACTGGCCCAGGCTGCCTTTTCTCAGGTGTGTATGGGTTGTGTCATAAGAGAAGGTTGTGGTCTCCAGGGTTGGCAGAGCCTAGGGGAGGGAGATGGGCACAGGGAGCAAGAGGGCCTGACCGGGGGTTCTCCAGAAGTGATCCTGTTACCTCTCGTCTCTCACCCCAGGCAGAGAGGGACAGAGTCTGTGGGCTGTCCAGGCAGCCCGCAGGGCCCTGAATCATGGTGCTTGAGCCAGTAGCTCAGAGGTAACCCCTTTCCAGATAGGAGGACACTGAGACCGTAAAAGGGCAGTGACCCAACTGAGGCCCCTAAGCCACATAGGCCTGTACCTCAAGAGTCCAGACTCCTGGTCCAGGGCATTTCATGGGCTTTGCAGAGCTGCAAGCAGAGGGTTGTGGAACTCCCCAGAAAGGGTAGGAGACAGAGGGCATTCAGGACTAGACTGCTGGCTGTTTGCAAGCCCAGACCTGTCATATGGGGCGGTGGGGACCTAGTTGAAGACCTAGGAGATGAGCTGGGGTTCTAAGTCCTTGAGGTCTTCCCACGACTGTGCAGTGGTACCTGGCAGTTTTTCCCCCCTCTCCATTGTTTTCACAGCAGCCATCACGGAGCCTTCTCCACCTCCCAGTGCTGAGCCCACCTGGGGGTACCTGAGAGCCTCCTCCCACCAACATGCCTTCTAGATCCTTGGGCGGCCACTTACTGCAGTGGATGGTGACAGGGCCTCAAGCGCTGCCCAGGGAGAAGCCTTGAGTTCTCCAGACAGGAAATGGAGAACTGGGCTGTGAGCAGAAAAGAGAATCAGTACCTAATTACTTTTGGGGGCAAAGAAGTATCAGGGAAGAAGGGATGAGGAGGAAGACAGGACCATGTGAAGAGGACCTTCTCGGAAGGGACCAAAGGCAGTTAGTGGAGTCCCAAGGCCCAGGTGCTCAGAGGACTTTGTATGAATGAACAAATAAGATGAATGAGGCTTTGTCACTTGGCCAAGACCATCAAGCATCATGTGAGGATGCAGTGCCCACTTATTGCGACTGAAACGTGAACACACTAAAAGGGCAGCTGTGAGTAGCACCAATGCGAAGGTACCACTGATCCGTGACGGGGAAAAGGCAACCGTTGACTGTTAGAGACTGTCTGTGAGGCACTTAGTTTGAAAGCTGAGAAGGCAGCCAAGCTCCAGGCAAACCAGTCATCCTAATGGGTTTGAAAGACCACAAATGGTCTCTCTGTATGGCCGGAGCTCCCTTGGCCTTTCCTGCAAGATGAATTTTCACACACTGGACATATCACTGTGTCTATTTCATTTTCCATCAGACATTTGTTAGTGTGGCTCACAGTTTATTGGTCCCACTTCTCAGGGAGTGTGCTGGTCGTTTCTGCCTTAGAGCAGACGCAGGCTCCTCAAGGCTGGAGCTGGGCCAGGCATTTGCTGGGTACCCAGGCCGTCTGGCTCCGTGCTCTGCTTCCTGTGCCTCTCCTTCCCTCCTCCTCCTGGCCCCCGAGCCGCCCCTGCCACCCTGCAGTCTCTCACAGTCCTGTTCTCTCTTGTCCTCCCTGCAGGCTGGTGGTTCGTGAGCACTTCTGAGGAGCAGGGCTGGGTCCCTGCCACCTACCTGGAGGCCCAGAATGGTACTCGGGATGACTCCGACATCAACACCTCCAAGACTGGAGAAGGTGAGGGCTTGCAGGTCCAAGGGGCAGGGAGCAACGCGGCCTCTGGAGGCAGCTCTCTCACTCTTCCCCTAGAACCAACAGAACCCCTAAAGTGAGCTGAGCCATATCCTAGCCTCCTCCCTTGGGATCCCATCTCAGTAAGGCTGGCCCAAAAGCTCACCTCCCACCCCAGTCCGACCCCTGCTGCTCTGTCTCAGGGGCTCAGGAACTAAGGGATGGCTCAGACCCCTACACAGTCAGCCTCTCTGATTAGCTTTGGCTTCATGAGGTTTGTTTTCCCACCCACCCCCCTTTTTCTTATTTTTTTTTTATTTTTGTATCTTTTTCTAGAGACAGGCTTTCACCACTTTGGCCAGGCTGGTCTCAAACTCCTGGGCTCAAGCGATCCACATGCCTCGGCCTCCCAAAGTGCTGGAATTACAGGTGTGGGCCACTGCACCCAGCCCTTCCTTTTTTTTTTTTTCTTTTTTTCTTTTTTAATTCCAAACACTTAAAAACTACTCTGTGAGGTTTTTCAGGGTCTTTCTCCTTGCATTTCAAAGAGCCTGCCCCTGCCCTCTAAGCCAGCACTGGCCTGGGCCTATCTGTGGCTTCTGTACTCCCTAGAGCAGGCTGCCTGAGCCCAGTCCATTTGTGCCATCCCCAGTTCCTGGCTGCCTGCTCCTAATGGCTTCCAAGCCTCCCATGGCCTGGCTGCGGGAATTCTTTCCCTAATGGTTAGTGGGGATGGTCCAGATGGATGTGTCTGAAAGCCAGAGGGATCGAGGCCACTACCCGGCGCTCGGGCCACCTCCAGGCCTGCTTTCTGCTGCCAGGCCAAAGTAAGCAGCCGCCAAGTGCCAGCTCCTTATTCATCCTTCCCCTAAATGTCGGTTATTCGGCGGGCGGTTGGGGCCTCGCCCTTCCTCCTATGTTGAGGCTTTATTTCAGCCCCTTGACCAGAGCCTCGGCCCCTGCCATGTGCTTCCACTGTGACAGGTTTCCAGGGATGAGGCCCTGTTGGGAAGGGCCCGCATGTTTAGGCTGGGCTGCTCCCTGAGCCCTGGGGCCAAGCCTGCACCTGTCTCCCATCTGGTTCCATTGCACCTCTGCAGCAGGGGAGTCTTGGCCCCTGAGCTAGGTCTGGTCTCACATGCCTGCAGTCCCCAGCCTCACCTCCTACTTAGTTCCACATTCTTTTTGTTGCTGTTGTTGAGGCAGAGTCTTGCTCTGTCTCCTAGGCTGAAGTACAGTGGCACAATGTCAGCTCACTGCAACCTCTGCCACCCGGGCTCAAGCAATTCTCACGTCTCAGCCTCCCGAGTAGCTGGGATTACAGGCACCTACCACCACGCCTGGCTAATTTTTGTTTTTAGTAGAGACGGGGTCTCGCCATGTTGGTCGGGCTGGTCTTGAACTCCTGGCCCCAAGCAATCCGCCCACCTCAGCCTCCCAAAGTGCTGGGATTACAGGCATGAGCCACAGTGCCCAGCCCCTAGTTCCACATTCTACAGGGCATGCCAGGGCCTCTCAAAAACAGCAGGAGCTCACAAAGTACCAGATGCTAGACCAGGTCCTGAAATGCCCTTGCCCCTACCCTGGGAGGACCCTGTGGCTATGGCCATCCCCATCCTTCCAGCTGTGGGAACTGAGGCTTCAAGATGTTTATCAGGTTTGGACCCTAGCCCACCTCCTTTGTCCCGTTGTCCTCACTGCTGTGCCACACACACTCTCTGTGAAGCATTTTGCTTGTAAGCAGTACAGGCAGCTCTAGGGCAATGCGTGTATAAATCAGAGCCCCAGTTGAAAAGGCTACACCAGGAAGGTCAGAGCGGAGCTTTTGGGTTGATTATGGAGGACCTAGGCACTGAGTGGGGAGAAGGCCAGGGCAGGAAAGTGCCCGAGAGGCGTGGAGCACAGATGCCAGCCTGGTTGGAACAGAAGGCAGGTGCTTTGCGTGCAGAACAAGTAGTAGTGGGTCGTGCAGGATTTTTATCTCGATGGAGGAAGAATCAGGCAGCCAGTGCAGGTTCTGCGTTCAGAGGCGGGGTGTGTGTGTGTGTGTGTGCGCGTGCACGTGCGTGCCCAGGGTGATTCTAAAATAGGTTCCTCTGCACGCCTCTGACAGGGCCTGTGTGCCAATACTCCTGGCAACTTCTGGATAGCTATGGATTCCACCGTCACATCTTGGGCATTTCCCACCCAGATCTACAGAAGGGCTCAGGGATTGGTCCCCTGGGCCTAAGGCCCCAGCTGCTGTGGTGTGTCCACTAGTCTCTCTGCACCTGCAGCCACTTGGCCAAGAGATTGGCCGACCCTAGTTCCCTCTCCAGCCATCTCTACCCCAGCACTATGGCTATCCCATTACAGGTGCCCTGAGCCCTGTAGACAGAAATTGGAAGCCTGCATCCTATCACAGCTTTCCTAATAGCTCATGCTTCATTACTTTGGGAAGAAAAGATGATTGGCTGTTCTGGTATGTCCTTATCATGAGACACTCTGGTGTATGTTCATGCTGCTCTTGAACCCAGGTGTGCTGTGGGAGTTCAGTATGGTAGTAAGGGTGGGAGATGAGACTTTCTTGCCCACTGACAGAGGTGCGGGTCCAAGCCTGACATTTGCAGGGTGCTTCAGTGAACCAGGAGAGGTGTGTTACCTCTGTCAAGCCCTCGGGTTCGTTTGTGATACAGCCAAGACCAGAACCCAAGTCTCTGCCTTTGCTCCTGTGTCCCACATCTACCAGTATGGACCTGCTTCCTCCAGAGTGGGCGCATATTGGGAGATGCGGAACAGACCACGGTCTTCTGTGCTGCTGTACCGAGCGTGTGTACCCCACTAGTGAGCAGATCCCCCAGCACCCAGACCCTGTCCCCTCCCCATATCCCCTTCTTCCCAGGGCTTGGCAGCCCAGGGGTCAGCAGAGTTAGGGGAAGAGCAATAGCTCAGGGTGTAGAGTGTGTGCTAAGAGTCTGGGCTTTGGAGCCAAACTGCCTGGATTCACATGCTGCCTGACACGGAGTGTTCCTTAAAGCCCTGTGCCTCTGTCTCCCCATTTGTAAGATGCCAACCACATAGGGCTTTTGCGAGGCCCAAGTGAGATGATCCTTGTACATGGTTTAAACTGGGCCTGGCACACAGAGTAAATGCTGATATCAACACCTTACTGTGAAAGCTGCCTCTGGTCTCGCCATGAGCTGAACCCCTTCATCTCTGCAGAGAAGCCCTACACACCTCCCCCACCTCTCCCTACCCCCCCAGGAGGCCTTGCACAGGACCTGATTCATGTTTCCCACAGCCCTTTCAGCCCCTTGTCTAGGCTCATGCCAGGGCAGATGGTGTCACTCTAAGACAGATGAGGAAAGAGAGGCTTAGAGGGATGGCCGGCCTCCTAGAGTGACACAGGTTGCTGGCAGCGGGGCCTGGACTGGAGTCCACACCTCCTACCCTTTTGTCCAGCCCTCCTCCTTATAAGAGGCAGATCAGACAGGTCCCTCTCCTTCCAGGAAAGCAAATGCTTTCCCAGGGCCTCAGTGGTCTGGGACAGTTTTATTTTCACTCTAGCCACTGGCCCCCCTCCCACCCCCAGACCCAGGCAGCCTGGCATCTTTCTGTGGTGCCAGGAAATGAGGCCAGCTGGCACCCTGGAGCCTTGGTCCAGTATCTATTCCATCTGGGAGTCTCACAGGAAGACAGAGGCATCCGGAGCTGGGGTCTGAGCAGAGGGTGCAGGGGGCTCAGAGCCGAGCAGCAGCCACCAGAGGAACAGTGCAGGATGCTGCTCAGGGCACGGGGTCAGGAGCAGTGAGAAGCTGGGGAGGGGGGCCCCTGTCATCAGATGTTCTGATGGGTGGCCTGAGAGAAGGAGCAGAGCCAGGGCCTCTGGCACCCACCCTTGTGTCATTCCATTCAGCAGGTGCTTCCTGGGACCCAGCTGTGTGCCCGGCCCTGTGCTAGGCCCTGGGAATGCAGAGACACAGGGCAAAGTTCTCAGAATGGCGAGAGCTCTCAGCCCCGCAAGGAAGGGATCAAAGTCTCTCTTGGGCACACTGATTCTTCCAAGCGTGGTGCCTGTCCAAGGTAGCACGTTCACAATCAGTACTCAGTGAGCGAGTGGACATAAGCTCAGATGTTGCAGGACCCCACACCCTCCTGGCAATCAGCACCGCCCAGCAGTGAGGGACACTGGTCTCACCATCCCTGGAGCTGTAGCTGAGGGGCTGCCTTGCACTGGGCTGGAGCTAGGGACCCTCTTTTCTCTAAGGTGCTGGGATTCTAAAGGCTTTAGCCCACTCCTAGGCTCAGGGGCACACGTTGTGGAGTTTGGTTGAATTTTTCCCTGTGTGCTGACCATGACCTGTCATATCTGCCCCATCCAACAGGGGCGTGCCCTTTGGTTCAGTCCGTGTGATGGTGACCTGGAAGTGTGGGCCTCCCCTCCCTGTGCCCCTTCCTCCCACCCCCCATCCCATCTCATCCTCATCTCCATTCTCTCCGCCGGTTGCTGTTG
Source organism: Hylobates moloch (assembly GCF_009828535.3). Classification (NCBI taxonomy): domain Eukaryota; kingdom Metazoa; phylum Chordata; class Mammalia; order Primates; family Hylobatidae; genus Hylobates; species Hylobates moloch. The sequence continues at coordinate 29,961,881 of NW_026652278.1, forward strand.
GCCGCATGCTCCATCGCCATCTCCCACACCAGTGTCCAAGAGACGCAAGGCCCATCTGCGGCGCCTGGATCGCCGGTGGACCCTGGGCGGGATGGTCAACAGGCAGCACAGCCGAGGTGACTGCGGGAGCTGGCTTCTCCTCCCTCGCAGCGACCGCCTGTCTCTCGCTAACACTGCTCTTTCTTTCTGGGCTCTGCTCTCTGCCCTGTGGCCTCCTCGTTCACCCAGATTCATGGGCCAGGCTTTTTTCTCACCTACTGCAGCTGGTGTGGGGTGGGCCTGCTTGGGAATTGGGGTGGCACTGGGGGTGGCTCTGGCTTTGTCAACATCCTGGGTATGAGGGTCATGGAACACAGTTGTGGGTTCCCTGAAAAAGTACAGGGACTTGAGGAGGGGGACAAGGGGGTCTCAGGTCTTTAAGAAAGGCCACGTTGGCCCTGGAAGCTGCAGATTAAAGGAGCTAAGCGTGTCTAGCCCTCTGCTCGGGCCATCCCACTCCCCCATCCTTCATGGCCCCTGTCCTCTGAGAAAAGGCTCCCTCGGCCAAAGTTGTTCTATCAGTTTCTTGGGAACAAAGCAGAAAGAAGGACTGGCTCACATTCATGCTCCTCCTGCCAGTTCCACGGAAACTAGAAAGGGAGCAAAGCCAGACCCAGCCTGGCACCAGGGTGCAGCCCAACAGGCTCTGCTGAGGGTCAGGTCCAGCCAGGAGCAGTAACTGCTGGGGCTTCAGGAGGGGCCTGATCCAGGGGAGTCCAGGGAGCCCCCCCCCAGGCCTGGCACATGGGCTGGTCAGATGTTTGTGGGTTTAGAGCTTTCTCGCCCAGGATCTTTCTAGCATCCAGGAACTTGGGAGGTAAGGGAGTGGAACAAAGCCCCAGGACTGGGCTGCTGAACAAACCCCTAAACATCTGCAGACCCCCGGGCCAGGGCTTGGCCAGCCCCGCATGGAGCAGGGTGTGTGTGCTTCCCACAGTGACAGCACAGAGAGGGGTGTATCATAAACACTGGCCTTTCTGGAAGCGGGGACACCCAGTGCCCCCCACCCTCACAGCTTGGTTCTAAATGACCGTAAGAGCATGTTTTGGTGTCTGCCCCAGGCCCAAAGCAGCAGGAAGCCTGGACACAGGTGGCTACAGCCTATGGCTGGCTCAGCGTCAGGCACAGAGCACTGGCCATGAGGAGTCCAGCTTGTCCTGAGGGCAGGGCCTGGGCTGGACCCGGTGGGCTGACACAGGGCTGGGGGCCAAGTTGTAGGAATAGCAAGAACAGGCCAGACATAGAGCAATGGCCACCCTAAAGCTGGGACGCAGTTCAAGCATAGGTGGCAAAGGAGAGTGGGACGTAGGTCTGGAAATGCGCGGCAGGGATGAAGGTTTGGCTCCAAACACCCTTGCACCCTGAGCCCCAAACACGACCATCTCCACAACCCCACAGACACGCGCAGCCCTCATGGCCACAGATATGACTGTGTGCCCTGTCATATCCAGCCTCCCCGACACCCACATATCCACAGTCCCAGGCACACAGCCACTCACAATACACATACACAATTCCAGTTATGCAGGCACGCATACACCATGCCATGTGTCTTCTGTTTATACCATCACAAATGCATCATACACAGTCACAAAATCATTACACACACACACATACGCACCATACACACATACGCCACCCATTCCTCCGCAGCAACACTCACAAGGGCACATACAGCTTCATACACACAACGCTTTGCACCACCTATATGCCAGTCACAGACATACAGTGATATGTGGAGACACAAATATGCAATGAAATGCCTAATTCTTGGTCACCCATACCTAAGCAAATATAAGCCCCCAGCTCTTGCTCTCTCTCTTTCTCTCTCTTAAATAAGAGACCTAAACAACATAATTTCCCAGCCTCAGCCTGATGGGCTAAGTTAAACCAGGCAGCCAAGAAAAACTTGCAGAGAGTTGGCTTGGAGACGCTTGCTGCAAACAGCAGAGCTGGTGGGGGAGGCAGGCTGCAGGTTGTGGAGGAGCTAGACAAGAGAAAAGCGGAGCTTCCCCACGGCCTCTGCTCCCCGTTCCCTCAGCCAGCCAGGCCCTTGGAACCAAAAGGCCTCTCTCAGTGGGGTTGGGTAAGTCGTGGGGGCAGGAAGGGAGTGGGGAGACTGCTGACAGAGGGGAAAGTGTTGGGGAAGAGGAGGCTTCTGTGGTTTGGAAACTACAGGGCATCCAGCCCCTGCCTCCAAAACCAAAGCAGGCCTGTCCCCCTCACCCACCCGGCTGACCGCCTGGCCAGCCCTCCCCAGGGCAGGCTGCCACTGTCTCCTGGTGGCGTGGTCAGTGCTCACAGCCCCAGTTGCTTCCCAGAAGCCCTGAGGATCCCACTGGAGCTCACAGCCTCCCTTCCCGCAACCCCATTTCCGACGGGACAGCTCTTCCCAAGACCCTGACCACCCTGAATCACGCAGCTGCCCGCTGAGGCCATGTCCGTCTGTCTGGGCCTTCTCTTGTCTGGCGCCCCCAGATGGGGTTTGTGGCCCAAGCAAGTCTCTCTTCCTTGGGACACCTGTGAGTTGGAAGGCCTGAGACCCACAAGGCCTGTGTCCACATGGAAAGTCCATGCCTCTGCCATCTGAGCCAACTGGGTGGAAACCCAGGAGCTGGGAAGACCTGGTCTGCCTGCCTAGCCCTGCCAGGGAAGAGGGCTCTGGGTTCCCATCCCTGCAACCTGTGCAGTGACCCGGGCAGGACAAGCCTCCCATCCAGGAGCTCTCACCAGCAGCACGTGAACTCCTGGACATCTGTGGTTGCTGCAGCCCCAGGACCCCCAAGAACCTTTTGCAGGAGCAGCTCAACTTTACCAGCCAGAACTGATATCCCTGGTTCTGCTCCCACCCCCAAGAGGTCAGGAGAAAGCCTGAGCGTACATGGCCCACAGGATTCTGTCTTCCACGCACCCCGGGAGGCTGTGAAGGCTGGGGCTGGGCCCTAGTCGCCCAGGAGGCTGAGCCCACATGATGGTCTAGACCTTGTTCTCTGCCATGAAGCAGGGCAGGGCTCCTCTGATCTTCCCACGAGAAGGGCTGTCATTTTTCCCTGCAAATGCAACCTTGCCTAGGAAAACCTTAATGATGGCTTCCTGCTCGAACCACAGACTTTTAAAAATAGCCCAGCTGAACAAAGGCAAAATGTGAAGCCCAGGCCTCGCCTCATCCTAACCTCAGAATCCTGGATTCCCGGAGCCTGGCGCTGCCCCTCTGGCCGCCGCTGGGCCGGGATTTGCCATGCCTTACTGGAAAATGGAGCAGAACCAGAAGCAGGCAGGAGAGCGGAGAGAGTTGGACTGTGGAGCCCTGAACTTCTCAAAGGGCCGAGTCAGAATCTGGCTGGGCAGGGTTCTCAGGCCGCCTTGGCAGCAGTCCGAAGCATGGCTGGGTTGGAATCTGAAAGCCTCCAGGAGTAAGGCCCTCCCTGAGTCGATGCTGACCAAGTTCTGCAGCAGAGAAGGGCGTGCTGAAAAATCCTGCAGGCTCCCATGGGTCATCAACCTCCTCCTGCTTTTGGGCAGCCGTTTGAATTTGGCTAGTAGCCCATCAGTTCTGTCCTCACAGCCTGGCAGGGCAGCCACAACCACCCGCAAAGGGAGCTGCTATCTTGGCTCAGCACAGGGCTGCAGACAGGGCCCTGATAATCCAGGGGAGAGTGGACAGATGGCCCTCCCACAGCTGGGGGTTGGGGTCGCAGCTGCCTCCCACCCCCATGGCCACCAGTCTTAGGCAGGCTGCCCGTCAGCGTCCAGCCAAGGAGCCCAGGGGGTGGCTATCACAGCTGGGAGCCAGGAGGGGTGGGTGTCCCAGAGACCAGAGGCCAGCAGTCTGCTCCAGCATCCTGCTGTTTTGAGCGCACAGCGCTTCCCATCAGTACCCTTGCTCTGCCTTGCCTGGTCGTGATGCAGTCAACAGTCTCTCGCTGTCTGCCAGGCACTGTCTCAGCCCCTGGGGAGCACCCACGCCAGAGAGGACAACATTGGCTCGGGGTGACCCTTTGGAAGGGCATGGCCAGATTGCTACTTCCTCCTCCTGTCTCAGCTCCTGTTCCCCCAGAGGGTGAGGTGGGGAGTGTTCCACCCTGAGCAGTCCTCTATGGAGTGTCTCAGCCAGGAGGCAGGGACTCTTTAGCCAGCCAGCTAGGAGCAGAGCCACGGAGTACTCAGCTCTGGGGTCTACCTATCAGGGGCTTCCTGGGACAGGGAGAGCTGAACCCCAGGAGGCATGGAAGAAACACCTTCCTGGAAGCCTGATCAAGGACCCAAGCGGGAGGCACCTAGGCCTCCTGCCAGGAGAGAGGCTGACAGAAACCAGGGGAGGCACTGTGGTGCCCCACTCTCCCCACACCCGCCCTCCCAAGCCTTCCTGAGAGTCTACAAGGCACTTCTTTCCCAGCACCTCGGGAAGACCTTGGGCAAGACCCTGAAGTGACATCCTTGAAAATAGAGCAGGCTGCCCTCCAGAGGGTTGGGCCTTGGCTGCGTGGTTGGCACAGCATGTTCTCCTGCAGAAGCCGCTTGGGCGAACTGGCCCAATAAGGGCCCCAGGGTGCTGCCTGATTGTGCTGTGCTTGGTGTTTCCAAGCTCATTTGGCCATCGAACCCTTGTCTTAACACATATAACCACTCCCATCAGACCTAGGTTCCATAGACTCCTCTTGGGAGATTACATGACCAGGTGTCAATGGATGAACTGGGTGCTCAGGGAAGGTTTCACCAAGGAGGTGTCCCTAGAACCTCTGAAGGTCAGACAGAGGAAGGATGCAAGAGGCTGAGCTGGGGGCAGGGAGACGAGAGTTCATCTGGGACACAGATGGAAACGGCACATTTCAAGGAGAGGCGGTATGCCATGGGGCCTCAAGGCATGCAAGGACACCTCATGAGGGGCCTGCTTCTCCTAATCCTGCCCTCGGCCCAGCAAGCTCCTGAGCCCTGTGGACTCCAAGGTCCCAGCAGCCTGGCTGCCATTATCAGGCTGGGAGGGCCGACTCCCCACTCCCAGGGCCTTGCCTGACAACCTGGGTCCTGGCTGGCTTTGGCACACACTGGGAGCAGCAGTGACCCCTGCTCCCATGGTCTCCCTGCTGCCACCTCTGGGGTCTGGTCCTTCCCTCCCCTGGAGAAGCCAGAGCTGACCCACTGCACCTTCTTGGCAAGCAGCTGAGCAAAAGCCAGGCCAGGGCAGGAGGAGGGGACAGGAAGCAGGACCTGCATCCTGACCTCAAATAATCTTGCTTTCTTGCTCCCACCCCTAGAGGAGAAGTATGTCACCGTGCAGCCTTACACCAGCCAAAGCAAGGACGAGATTGGCTTTGAGAAGGGCGTCACAGTGGAGGTGATCCGGAAGAATCTGGAAGGCTGGTGGTATATCAGGTAGGGAACCCTTACATGTATGAATGAGATGCCTCTCGCCCACCTGGGCCCCGGGCAGAGTGCAAAGTGGCCGTGGCCACCTGACAGCAGGTAGATACTGACAGCTTTGTGCCCGCGGCACAGGGCTGGGCTGCTGCACCTCTGCACAGCTGAATAGCTCAACCAGAGAGTGCTCATCTTGCAAATTTTCTCCTGGGACGCATAAAGCAGAGCTTGAGCCACAGCCAGCGGGGCACAGAGGCCCCCGGCTCAGCTTGCAGGCTGTGGTGCAATCCCTTCCCACGTATCTGCCAAGAGAGTTCAGCACATCTGAATTTGGTTTTGTGTGTCCGGCCTTGGCTGCTTGGTCTGCTCTGCAGCTAGCGCTGCCTGGAGCACTGGCATCCGCAGGCCTTGCTGAGGTCCCAGCAGGCAACCTCTGCTGCCCAGGCTCAGTACTCAGGGAGGTGGGCTGGGGGCGGGGGCAGGCGCAGATGCAGGCCTCTTGCAGCCGCATCCCTGGTGGATGGGGACTGGCTGTCCAATCTGCAGGGCTGGCTGCAAGGGCTGGAGCAGAAGTCAGGCCTCGGCTCAGGCCATTGGAGGCTTCTTCCTTCTCTTGCCGCCCCCTCTCCCAGGCCTAATCACAGTTCCCAGCCTAGAATCCTATTGAATGGTGTGGGTAGGGAAGTGGGGTCTTTCCTGACCTTCTGGAAGCAAACAATCCCGTGGGTTTCACTCACCATTACCTGGCCAAGACCTACCCTTCCAGGACCCCTGCTCTCAAGAAATGCTCCAGGAGACTTGATCTCAGTAAGTGCTTTTGGTGCCCTTGAAACTGGCTCACCTGTGATGACTTTGCCCACCTTCTCTCTTCTCTGCCAGTTACCCAGCTGACAGGGATAGTCCTATATCCTTGGGCTCTGGGGACCCCAGACCCACTGTGGGCAGGACATGCATTCTAGGTGGTCTCCCACAGAGAGGACAGGATTGTGCAGTGGCACCAATGTGCCCCAGGTGATGTGAGTACTCATGGGACAGTTGCTCAGAACATGGTACAACATGATGGCATTAAAGGCTAGTCCATGCTGAGGTCACTGGCCATATGGAGATTGCACCTTAGTCTGACCTGATGGAACATGGCTCCATGGCACGCACTGCAGCCCCCGCCCCACCCCGGAGCCCTGGTACATATCAGTCAGGAGAGCTGAGATGTCCCTTTCTGTCCCTTTGGGCGGGATGGGACTGTGCATCTGGACGTGTGTTGTCCAAAGCCACTGCCCCTAGACTTTTATGTTCTCTGAGCAATGGAAACTAGAGCCAACCCAATAATCCACCAGCCATGAGTTGGACATGGGAAAGCCAGGAAACATTCTGGCAGGCTGGTGGCCTAGCTCACTTGCCTGGAGCTTATCTACAAGGCTGCTTTATTATTATTTTTTAGTTTTCTAAAATGACCAACAAAGTCACTCTGAGCTGCTTCTAGTCCGCTCCTGTCCCCATGGCCTAGTCTTACAGCCAGCAGGAGCTTGGACTGAGAAAACCCAGCTGAAAAGATTCCACCTTAAGAAGGCTGCCAGACAGCCCCTTAAATATGCTATTTCCCAACATTCCAGGCTCTACGTTGATCCTCATTTCCTGTCTTTCTTCTCCTCCCCCAACCCCTGCACACACACACACACACACACACACACACACACACACACACACACACACACACACACACACACACACACACACACACACACACACACACACACAACCTCGCACTCTCTCCGTCGCGCCCTTTCCAGCTTGCTTCCCGCTGGAGTCATTTCATTCTCCAGAGCTGGAAAGCAGATGTGAGCAGAGCTGGACCCAGACACACACAAGCACTCCTGATTCCCTTGCATTTCTCCTCCTGGAATCTAATTTTACCCATGTAGCGCTGAAGGAACACAAATAGGAGCACTCGGGGCCCTAAGCAGGCCTGACCGTCACCTCCATGAGCCCCCTCTCCCCATAGCTCTACAGTGTCCCTGTAGAAAAACCGTCAATGAGGGCCAGTGGGCTCATCTTTGTCTTTTCTCTGAGATGCAAGAGCACCAGGCTCTGGGCCAGATGCTGCTAAGCGCTCACTGTGTGACCCCCTTGCTTTTCTGAGCCGTAGTTGTTGGCTCACATAAGATTAGGTATTTTTACTCGTTGCTCCCATCCACCCTTAAAATTCTGTGCTTCTGTTTGCACCCATTGTATCAGGGAGCCAAGACAGGCCCCTGACTCCTACCTACATGTTAACTCACCTCTGCCTCCCAATCCCTGGGGAGGTGAGCTTGGCTCAGCCTGCCTGCACGTTTTTGTGACATGAACGTAAGAAGCCACCTCCTACCTGAGCTTTCTTGCAAAGCTCAGACATGTTGATAAGAACTTCAGCTTTCATATTCCTTTTCTCCCACCTAATGAGTGCCCAAGAACAAGGTCAGATCAGGAAGACAGGGGGTGTGCAGACATCTGGTGTGGAGGAGCCATTCCAAAGAGCCATATGTGTCCCAGGGAGCAGATGGGGACATTGCAACCCAGACTTGGGGGCACTGGCCAGCGACTACTGGACCAGGAAGTGAAGTCCCCATGGGTTTGGGTGAAAACTCAACGCCACGAGGAAAAAAGGAAAAGCTTGTTTTCAGAAGTCATCGAATCACCAGAAATTAAGTCAGCCCTATCATTTGCCTTTTGCCTTTGTTTATGAGCTTTTGGTTTTGTTTCCTTTTGTTTTGTTTTTGTTTTGCTTTGGTTTTAGTTTTATCTAGTCATGTGCTTTTGTCTTTTCACTTATGGTTTCTGCTTTTGGAGCCCCACTTAGATTTTCTCAACCCCCAACATTATGTCAATCTTCTATTTTTTAATTCTGCTATATGGTATAAAGCCAGTGTCTGTCTTACTTGTTTTTCCTAACTGGGTCATCAGTTTTCCCCAAATCACTTATTACATTTTTGGAGATAGGGTCTGTCTCCCAGAGTGGAGTGCAGTGGCATGATCATAGCTCACTGTAGCTTCAAACTCCTGGGCTCAAGCAATCCTCCCACCTTAGCCTCCCAAGTACCTGAGACTACAGGTATGCGCCATCACACCCAGCTAATTTAAAAAAAAAAAATTTTTTTTGGTAGACATGAGATCTTGCTATGCAGCCCAGCCTGGCCTTAAACGATCCTCCTGCCTCAGCTTCCCAAAGTGCTGTAATGACAGGTGTGAGCCACCTCGCCCAGCCCCAAATCACTTATTGAATAATGCATCTTTGTTCCACTACAGTAAATTTAGCCTGGTTTGTGAACTTGGTCTGTGACAGTCTATAGAGGATCCACCTACTCTCCCCGCAGTGGCACCACAGCTCTCCCATTCAGTCATCTGGCATGGAGGAGCCATTCCAACTAAGATGTTGGAGACATCTTAGTTGATCTCAACGTGTCTGTCCTTCTGGGTACATTTTTAGCAGCAACTCTACCCCTGCATCTTGCAAAAGAGACACAAACTGAGCTCCAGGGAAGGGACTTGTGCAAGGTACCACAGACTAGAACTCAGACTGCCTGACTCTCACCTTCTGGAGTCAATTCCCTCTCTAATAATACCTCCCCTCCCTACAGGCCATTTACCTCTACATACCACATCCACACCTTCTCATTTCTTATCTCTCTAATTATCCTCAACTGACTCGGAAGTAGCAGGCCATTATGAAGTCCTCCTTTGGGCAATCCAAAAGTTGATAAATCTGATCCCAAGCTCCCATGTTTGCCTGACTTTGCAGAGCATGAGAGCCCACCCCAAGAGGGATCAGGCAAAGAAAAAGGAACATGGAGAGGGGGCAGTGGGAATTGGTGTTCTGGGTGTCTCTTCCACCTACCGTCGGTGCCATTTCTCTTCAGAGTAGTGGGATTGCCAAGCCTTGCAGAACATGGTAGGGAAGGCACCACTGGGCAAGGCCAGATGGATCCTAGGGCCTGGGAGTGGGGTGTGAGGTCAGAGTGCTGTAACGATAGCACATCCCGCTCCTCCCCACAGATACCTGGGCAAAGAGGGCTGGGCGCCAGCATCCTACCTGAAGAAGGCCAAGGATGACCTGCCAACCCGGAAGAAGAACCTGGCCGGCCCAGTGGAGATCATCGGGAACATCATGGAGATCAGCAACCTGCTGAACAAGAAGGCATCTGGGGACAAGGAAACTCCACCAGCCGAAGGCGAGGGCCACGAGGCCCCCATTGCCAAGAAGGAGATCAGCCTGCCCATCCTCTGCAATGCCTCCAATGGCAGCGCCGTGGGCGTTCCTGACAGGACTGTCTCCAGGCTGGCCCAGGGCTCTCCAGCTGTGGCCAGGATTGCCCCTCAGCGGGCCCAGATCAGTAAGAGCCTCGCTGACCTCTAGGTCCTCACTGCAAAGCTCCTTAGAGAATGGGCATGGGTGCCATGAAAGCCAGGGGGGTGCAAAGGACCCTCATGGCGTTTTCCTCCTGGGTACAGACTGGCCTTTGACCCTTACTCTGTCAACTTGTGTCATGCTCATCACAGGAGTGGAGAAGGCAGAGGAGTTTGATGACTCAACTGCTCCCAGCTGCTCCACGGAAGCTAAATCACATGAGGATGTGGGTGGTAGCGTTCCCTCCTTCTCTAGTGGAGAGCCAGCAATGGTCACTCTACAGATACACGCGTTCCAAGAGCAAGAAATGTTTTCTTTTCCTTATGGTAAAGGCTTTATAAATCAAGATAGATGATGTATAGCTGACTTTTTTAAAAAATCAAAAAAACACATTTCCCTGGACTGTTGAATGTGGGTGCTATATGCAGGGCTGCCCTGTGGAGTGACAGTCTGTAGAGAAACGTCTTTCTGGGCCTTAGCAGCTCCTTCCCTATGACTTTCCACTGGTTACTGGAAACCTAAGAGACTTGGGAGCTAAGGTTTTACCACTGTACACAGGCAGTTTCAACAGTGCGTTCTTCGAGAATCACCTTCATTTCTCAGGAGACTCCAGGCAGTCTGGCACCCTCCATCTCTGGCCCAATGATGCCTTTTGTTGAGGCTTAAAACTTCTGTGTTACAGGAGACTAGCTTTTGTTTGTGTCCAGCCATTCTTAAAATCTGGAGGAAAGCTGTTTCTTTAGTTTAGCTCCACTGGGTTAAGTTAGCTCTTGTGCCTGAAATCTTTTAGGGAACCAGCTGGGAAACAGTTATTGGGCACCTCCTCTTGCCTGGCATTATGCTAGCTTCTATGGATTTAATAGTAAGCAAAAAATAGACATGGTCTCTGCTCCTAACTTTGAAAATCTGATAAATCTATACACCCGTTACCCTGAAAAATGCCCACATAGCTGCACATTTTGAAAAGCGCACATAATTTTAGAGGGTTTGTAGATCCCTTGGAAGCACAGCCAAGGTAAAGGTCTATAGTTCCCCTTGAAAAAACCAACCACAGTGCCCACAGTGACTTAGAGTGTCAAGTCCTTCATAAAGGCTGAGCAAAAGCATGAACTTGAAGGATCAGGAGTTAGTTTCACCTAGGGAAGGCAGGTATGGGCACTGTTGCCCATCGTCTGACTAGGATTTCTGAAGCCGTGTCTCTTCCTCTAGGCTCCCCGAACCTACGGACAAGACCTCCACCACGCAGAGAATCCAGCCTGGTATGTGTACTGAATTTATTCTCCCCTTTCCTTCCTTTTCTGTGGATGCACTATAGCCACCCAATCAATTGGCTATCTTGCGGCAGAGCCTCTTGATCCAGGGCTTTTCCAGAGCCCTGCTGGGGCTTCTAGTTTTGTGGGGCGAGGGGCAGGGAGGGAAGTCTACAGATCCCAGCCTTCCTGGGGGCCTGGCTGGACAGTTTATAATCGGAAACACACTGCACTCCAAAGCTAAATAAATCCATCCCAGCCACTGCATTGGCAGACATAAACATTTAGACTGCCGGGCAAAAGTGTCCAGCCAGGGCATTGCCAGGGGCTGGAAATGGGGCTGCTGTCCATGCTAGCCTGGAAGCCTTTCAGCTTTCCCTGGTCAAGAATGCCCAGTGGAGGTGGTGGATGGCAGAGTCTGGGAGGGCAGAGGGCAGATCAGTGAACGTCTTCCAGGGAGAAGTGTGAGTTGCAAGCACTGGCTCATGCCCCAGCTTCAAGAGGTTAACACTGCCAGGGTCCCTGGCTCATGTGGGTGGGGTTTCCTGGTGTCCAGACCCTCGGGCAGGTAGATACACATCAGGGGCCAGGGCTTGGGGTGCCTGCGATGCTGGTGGCAGGCTGACAGCCCTGGAACAAAGAACTGTTAGTAGACGCAGTGGGATGTAGTGGAAAGAGTGGGTCTTCAAGTGCCAGGCATGGATTCGGATTCCACTTCTGACACTTAGAGGCGGAGAGACTGTAGGTAAGCCAGTTGCCCTCTACAAGCTTCAGTGCCCTTATTTGTCAGACAGGACAGTACTAGCCATCTCTTAGGGCTGTTGTAAGGATGAAATGAAATGATGTATATGGGGGGCTGGCAAACGGGTTTCCATCTCCTGTGTCAGCTCTTGCCTGCTTGGTAGTACTACCTGGTGCACCGGGTTAAGGAGGATTCTGAAGTCACATCTGGGCTTACCAACAAGAGTTACTGTGGTCAGTGACATCAGCCCTGGCTAGGGGAGATGGCACCAGTCTATGGAAGAGTAGGCCCTCCATAAAAATATGGTTTTTAAAGATTTCATCCCTGGAGATGAGACCTTCCTTGCCTTGGCCATGGACCCCAATGGAGTTTCTCTTTTTCCTCCTGAGTTTTACACACCCAAACACTGAATTCTCCCTCTCAACCATCTCTCCTAGCCACGGCTAATTATTTTCAGGCAGACTTGATTTTGGCAAGAATAGGGTAATTCCTTCCACACTTACCAAATGCGGGGATTGCTGAGGCAGGGCTGCTGTTTCCAGTTAGGCCCAGCTGCATCCCACCTGGCCAGAGATGTGGCCTGGGCTGAGCCTGGGCTGTGTCTGCTCACATGCACGGCTGCACAGCCAGGCCCTGGGGCCAGGAAAGGTGGCAGATTCTCAATCAATCCCTCAAAACCAGCTTCCTCCCACCCCTCACTCACTCTGCCCCAGCTCAGTTTCAACTGGTGGGGTTAGGACATGCAGAGCCTTGAAGGATGAGGAAGGCTGAGAAGAAGAGAAGTTCAGAAGGAGTGCTGAGCTCCGGCTTCTATTTATTGAGCTCTCCCTATGGCCCTCGCTGGGCCCAAAGTGATGTATGTTATCTCAGGGATCCTCTTCAGGATGCTGATATTAGTTCCATTTTACAGATGAGAGAACTGAAGTTCAGAGAGGTCAAGGGCTTTGCCCAGGGCCACACAGCTGGTAAATTGCTTTGATTGGAGTCTAGCCCCAAGGTTGAGGTCTTTCCAGGTCTTCCTGCTACACCAAGCTTCTTCCCGTCTCCTCGTCCCTCCCACCTTTTTTCCCAATTGCTTTATTTGAACCCCTTTGCATGAGGGAGGACATAAATAGCGGGGTACAAAGTCCATTTTAGCTGAGTAGAGACAAGACCATTGAAGCAAAAATGTACAATCCACAAGGACAGGGGGTTGTCCATTCGCTTTCCTAGTGGGCGCTCCATGCCTTAGACCAGTGTCTGGCACCCAGTAGACACACAACAAACAGTTGTTCAATGAATGGGTGAGGCTCACAAACCATGGGCCAAAGCCAGCTTCTAAATGTCCTTGATTGTCATGCTTAGATGCTTCTGTGCCAGTGTCTGAAAAGCATTGAGGATCTCCAATGAGTTCTACCCTGCCCACAGAATATTGCAAGTTTATTTAGTGCTTGCCTGCCTATCTGGCCTTGTCATGATGACCAGCCAAAAACTTTGCTCACTCAACCGCACTGCCTTCTTACACACCCACCCCAGACTAGAGACCACTATGCTACATTGCCTTGCCTGTGCTGTCAGAAGTCTCACCTGCAGCCCTTACCCCTAGACTCCAGGACAGTGGCTTTCCTTCCTCTCCCACAGGGCAGTATGCAAGCGCTTTGTTAGAATGATTTCTCTGCTTTTTCTTTCTTTCTTTTTTTTTTTCTTTCCAGAGACAGAGTCTTACTCTGTCACTCAGGCTGGAGTGCAGTGGTCTGTTCATAGCTCACTGCAGCCTCGAACTCCTGGGCTCACGCTATTTCCCTGCCTCAGCCTCCCAAGTAGCTGGGACCACAAGTGCATAACACCATGTCCACCTAATTTTTGTGTGTGTGGTAGAAATGGGGTCTCACTATTTGCCCAGGCTGATCTCAAACTCCTGGCCTCAAGCAGTCTTCCCACCTGGGCTTCCCAAAGCACTACGATTACAGGAGATTTCTCTGCTTTTTAATTTTCATTTTGAGATTCAGCTATTGAGGCATCTGAAAACTTGACCTCCAGAGAGGTAAGATTAGAAATTACTGTATTAATAATGAGCATTTTGTGCTGGGCACAGTGGCTTATGCCTGTAATCCCAGCAGTTTGGGAGGCTGAGGCAAGAGGATTGCTTGAGGCCAGGAGTTTGAGACCAGGCAAAACCCTGTCTCTAGTTTTTTTTTTTCTCTCTCTCTTTTTTTTTTTTTTAGCAAATTATTCCAGATCCTGAGAGAGCCCATCTCTACCAAAAAAAAAAAAAAAAATTAACCAGGTGTGGTGGTGTGTGCCTGTAGTCCCAGCTACTGGGGAGGCTGAGGTGGGAAGATCACTTGAGCCCAGGAGATGGAGGCTGCAGTGAGCTCTGATTACTCCACTGCACTCTAGCCTGGGTCCCAAAGCAAGACCCTATGTCAGAGTAATGATGATGATGATAATGATGATGATGATGATGATAGTAATGGTAATGTGAACATTTTGATAGCTCAGACAAGTCTTCCGTGAATCCTGAGTATTATTAGAAAGCCTCATCAGAGCAGTCCCCTGGCAATATATACCCTGAGACTCCCATGATAGATACGTACTCAGGCCAGCTGCTGTCCAGCTGGTGTAAACGGCCATCCGCACCCCCCTGGGGACTGAGTGGGGAACCAACCCTTGGCCAAGTTACTCTTCTGATTTAGGCGGGTTTTGCCCACTGTGTGTTCCTTAACCTTAGGGGTTCCAACTGCCAAAGCCACCAGAGCCTCCTTCTGTTGAGGTGGAGTACTACACCATTGCCGAATTCCAGTCGTGCATTTCCGATGGCATCAGCTTTCGGGGTGGACAGAAGGCAGAGGTAAGCCTCGGGCCATGAGGCTGAGGGTTTTAACTCATCATGGTGGAAGACCTACTGCATTTCCCATTTTAGGCCTTGATACTAAGATTCCTGAGGGGCGGGTAGGCAGGCAGGAAAGGTACAGAAACGAGCCCCACAAAGATGAGCATCTGCCTGGCGCTGGCCAGTGCCACGGTCTAGACTAGATCCCAGCTCTCACGCTCCACCCTGAGCTCACAGGGCTTGTCTCACAACATTTCCCAGAGCATGTGCAGGAGCTTGTGATGGGGGGGCCTTGAAACAAAGGGCTTCTGTGGTCAAATGAGCTTGCAGGACAGTCGATTAAACAAAATCCAACCCATTTGTTGTTTTAATTGCAGGGCTTCCCAGAGCCTAGGATACAAGGATGTCACTGGCAGTGTCACCTACAAGGGATCTAGAATAGGCAGCATTGCCCAACCCCACAAGCTTCCTCTCCCAGGAACATCTCAGGGCCAGGATCCTGCAGAACCCACATCAGGAAGTGTTGTTAGGAGGATGTGGACCAGGCAGGTAGACTGAGATACTGGGGACCTGGGCTCTGGCCAAGTCCACACCACATGACCCCTGGCCTTTGATGCAGTCACTTCTCCCACCCGCCACCCCCAACTTTAAGCATTTCTCTCTGCAAAACGGGGTGATAGATCCTGGGATGCCCCTCCACCCGCCAAGCATGACTTCCAGCATTCATGCCACTCTATTTTGTGGCTGGGGCTGAGCATGGTATTCCTGGCAGCAGAGAAGAGCTGTAACTCAGTCAATTCTCTGAATGTCTTTGTGTAGTAATTGAGTTAACTCCATCTAATACAAGTGAACCTGTCAGACTCATCGGGCAGTCTCTGCCTCTAAAGCGGTGACATTCCCAATGTGAATGTTTTAAATCACATGCCTGGAACTTGGAACTAAATTTCCAAGAAAAATCATTCTCTCTGTGCTGAGGTTTCCAGGAGAGTCTGTAAAGAGCATAATGTGGCAGAACTGTCAGGCTCAGGAGCCACCTGTGCTTGAACTGTAGGTACAGGGCTGGGGCAGGGTGAAGGACAGAATGTAGAACCCAAAGAAGGAGAAAATCTTTCTCTTCTGGTGGGGGATGCAGAGGACTGGTCTCTTCTTGCCTTTGCATTCTTCACCTTTCCCTCCCTCCTTGGCCCTCTTCCCATAGTGCCAGTGTTTTCACACTACCCCTTCCCCACCCCAGGACCTTTTCCTCCAGGAGTGTCCCACAATCCCCAATTATCTGCCCTTTATGTTCCCCAGTCCAAATGGACCCCAGCACAACCAGCAGCCACACTTTTGGCCATTGGTTGATCTCCAAAAGTTAAGGAAGAAGCTCCTTAAACCAGTTTATACTAACATGGAAATGACTGAAAGCCCCCTGCCCTTCCTACAGGAAACCATTCAACCCAAAGAAATCTCTTCAGCTAGTGGGATTTCAGTGGGATTCCAGTAAAATGGCCACAGTGGGTGGACCCTGGGGAGAGGCTCTGGCCTCGGGCCTGTACCTCCCAGGTCACTTTATCTGTATCTTCCCATTCTCTTCTGATCCTACAGACCCTTTCAAGGACCTCAAAGGGAGGACCTAGCAACATCGAGGGTATGAGGAGGGAAGGGGCAGCAGAAGGGCAGTATTTTCTTCATATGTGTCCTTAGTCTACTGGCAGGATTGTAGGGACTAGGAACAGTGCAGTTTAGGGGGAGGCAGAGTGGGCCAGCTCAGCCGGCTGTTAGCACAGACGTGGAGGACCAGGGAGGGAACTTGGCAAGTGGAAACCCGCCAACCATGAGATGATAGAGACCTAGGTTTGAATTCTGGTGCATTATTTACTATGTTGGGTCTTGGGCCACTTACTCAGTGGCTCGGTTTATTATCTGTAAAATGGAGATAATTTATCCCAGAGCCAAAGTATGATACTCCTACCTTGGGATGTCATAGGGTTCCAGATCCTCCCAACTCACTGGCTTGTCTGCACTCGTCCCCCAGGTCATTGA
Source organism: Hylobates moloch (assembly GCF_009828535.3). Taxonomy (NCBI): domain Eukaryota; kingdom Metazoa; phylum Chordata; class Mammalia; order Primates; family Hylobatidae; genus Hylobates; species Hylobates moloch. Next base: position 29,978,485 of record NW_026652278.1, read on the forward strand.
TAAGAACTCAGGTGGCTGGTGGTACGTGCAGATCGGTGAGAAGGAGGGCTGGGCCCCCGCATCATACATCGATAAGCGCAAGAAGCCCAACCTGAGCCGCCGCACAAGCACGCTGACCCGGCCCAAGGTGCCCCCGCCAGCACCCCCCAGCAAGCCCAAGGAGGCCGAGGAGGGCCCTACGGGGGCTAGTGAGAGCCAGGACTCCCCGCGTAAGCTCAAGTACGAGGAGCCTGAGTATGACATCCCTGCATTCGGCTTTGACTCAGAGCCTGAGCTGAGCGAGGAGCCTGTGGAGGACAGAGCCTCAGGGGAGAGGCGGCCTGCCCAGCCCCACCGGCCCTCGCCGGCGTCTTCTCTGCAGCGGGCCCGCTTCAAGGTGGGTGAGTCTTCAGAGGACGTGGCCCTAGAAGAGGAGACCATCTATGAGAATGAGGGCTTCCGGCCATATGCAGAGGACACCCTGTCAGCCAGAGGCTCCTCCGGGGACAGCGACTCCCCAGGCAGCTCCTCGCTGTCCCTGGCCAGGAAAAACTCCCCCAAATCAGGCTCCCCCAAGTCATCATCACTCCTAAAGCTCAAAGCAGAGAAGAATGCCCAGGCAGAACTGGGGAAGAACCACTCCTCAGCCTCCTTTTCCTCATCTATCACCATCAACACCACTTGCTGCTCCTCCTCTTCCTCCTCCTCCTCTTCCTTGTCCAAAACCAGTGGTGACCTGAAGCCCCGCTCTGCTTCGGACGCAGGCATCCGCGGCACTCCCAAGGTCAGGGCAAAGAAGGATGCTGATGCGAACACTGGGCTGACCTCCTGTGCCCGAGCCAAGCCATCGGTCCGGCCCAAGCCGTTCCTGAACCGAGCAGAGTCGCAGAGCCAAGAGAAGATGGACATCAGCACTTTACGGCGCCAGCTGAGACCCACGGGCCAGCTCCGTGGAGGGCTCAAGGGCTCCAAGAGTGAGGATTTGGAGCTGCCCCCGCAGACGGCCTCCGAGGCTCCCAGTGAGGGGTCTAGGAGAGGCTCGTCCGACCTCATCACCCTCCCAGCCACCACTCCCCCGTGTCCCACCAAGAAGGAATGGGAAGGGCCAGCCACCTCGTACATGACATGCAGTGCCTACCAGAAGGTCCAGGACTCAGAGATCAGCTTCCCTGCGGGCGTGGAGGTGCAGGTGCTGGAGAAGCAGGAGAGCGGGTGGTGGTACGTGAGGTTTGGGGAGCTAGAGGGCTGGGCCCCTTCCCACTATTTGGTGCTGGATGAGAATGAGCAACCTGACCCCTCTGGCAAAGAGCTGGACACAGTGCCCGCCAAGGGCAGGCAGAACGAAGGCAAGTCAGACAGCCTGGAGAAGATCGAGAGGCGCGTCCAAGCACTGAACACCGTCAACCAGAGCAAGAAGGCCACGCCCCCCATCCCCTCCAAACCTCCCGGGGGCTTCAGCAAGACCTCAGGCACTCCAGCGGTGAAGATGAGGAACGGAGTGCGGCAGGTGGCGGTCAGGCCCCAGTCGGTGTTTGTGTCCCCGCCACCCAAGGACAACAACCTGTCCTGCGCCCTGCGGAGGAATGAGTCACTCACGGCCACTGATGGCCTTCGAGGTGTCCGACGGAACTCCTCCTTTAGCGCTGCTCGCTCTGCTGCCGCCGAGGCCAAGGGCCGCCTGGCCGAACGGGCCGCCAGCCAGGGTTCAGACTCACCCCTGCTGCCCGCCCAGCGCAACGGCATCCCTGTGTCCCCCGTGCGCCCCAAGCCCATTGAGAAGTCTCAGTTCATCCACAATAACCTCAAAGACGTGTACGTCTCTATCGCGGACTACGAGGGGGATGAGGAGACAGCAGGCTTCCAGGAGGGGGTGTCCATGGAGGTTCTGGAGAGGAACCCTAATGGCTGGTGGTACTGCCAGATCCTGGATGGTGTGAAGCCCTTCAAAGGCTGGGTGCCTTCCAACTACCTTGAGAAAAAGAACTAGCAGAGGGCCTGGGCTCTTCCAGCCTCAGTGTGCCTCTCTGGCCGCCCACTGGATGAGCGGTGAGACGAACAAAAGGGAAAGGAAAAAATGGGAGGGGTGGGGGGTGGACAACATTCAACACTGCAGAATGGGTGACCTCAAAGATGCCCCCTCTCCAAGCCATCCCACAGCTGGAAGGTAGGGGATGGGGGTGCCCACACTTAGTAAGGAAGGGAATGGACCAGGGAGTCCCAGGCCTGGGACCCAGGGCCAGGAAAGCTGAGATCCCCTGTACACCGTAGGGACTTCACCAATGGATTACATGCCATCTGGGACAGGCCATGTGGGAGACCCCAGTTGTGCCTTTGCTGCAGATCTGGAAAAGACATGGTCATGGGGGCCTCCAGTGTCCTGCCCCTGCTTGGCCCGGTTTTGATTGCTGGCATCTTGCCACCCCAGGTAGCCCTGGTATTGTCCTAAGCTGTATTTGTGAATTGTGCTGGTTTCCTGGGCATTGCCACTGCGTACCACAGGTGGGTACATTAGAAGCCACCACTGGCTTTGGGGCTTGGGGGTGTCTTCTGAGCTCAAGCCTGCTTCTGGGCCAGGCCATTGTCACTGTTGAAGAAAAAGCAGTTCCCAGGTGCCAGCAAGGACCATCTTTCATAACTGTCACTGTCTTGGCCTTGAGAAGAGAGCCTGCTCTCCGCGGGGCACCCCATGGAGGACACAGTACCAGAGTTTACAAAGAGGGTGGGGGAAGCCACCGGTCTCTTCCTAATCTGCACAGACTATTTTGGGTATTTCCGGGTGGGCAGTTCCTTTGCATGTTTCGGGAGAGGTTCGTAGATTTGGGGCTTATATGTCAGGCCTTTGGTTTGCGTCTTATTTTAGGGGTTGTTTGGGGGCCTGGGTGGTCGGCCTCACATGGGAAGGGGATGGGTAGTGGATGGGGTTTCTGTTGTATCTTGTGGGCGGGTGATTTTGCTTTTGTTTTTGTTTCACATTCTTCCCCCTCCACTAGCCAAAGTCGTTTCATTTGGTTTCCACTGTGTGGACTGTGCTGGAGCTTGGCGCCTGCCAGAAAAATTTGGGGCTAGGCAAGCCCCAGGTTGCAGACATGGTGAAGCAGAGAAACTGTTCTTCTGGTTCCTGCACAACCTCAGAGGGGCAAAAACCCTTCCCAGGAAGGAGGAGGGTGTTCAGGAGCCAGACTTTTGGAGAGAAGGCAGCTCCCAGCCTGCTGGGTGACCGCCATTCTGCGTGTGTTCCCCAGCTGGGCAGGGCTGGAAGCCTTACGTATGAAGCGTGGAGAAGCAGCCATTGTCCCCACTATGGGCAGAGGGGGGACCCGGCTGGCCCCTTAGGTCAGACTGGAGCCAACACCGCCAGCCGCCCCCTCTGGCCTGCTGGCAATGCCACAGGTGCCCAAGAAGATGGAGGATCCCTGTGCCAGGAGCCAACCTGCTCTTCCCGAGGGGCAGTGCCCCAGTGAAGACAGAAGTGAGAGAATAAAGTTCCCTGTAGGTCCTCTGTCACCTTTGGGTTGTGTTTTTCAATTGTTGACATTTCGAAGGGGACCCTCCAGAAGCCCAGCCGGCTTCCCCCAAGGACTCCCCCTTCGCTGGGAGTGGATTTCCACACGTGCCTTTGATTTCGGACAGATCGGGCCTCACAGCCACCGATTCAGCTGCCAGGGTCCCTGGACTGGGGGTTGGTGTTTTCTATAGAGGAGGAAAGGCCCTCCCTCACCCTGCTCCCCACCCAGGCAGGGCAGCATGGGACCCAGTGTCTCAGTGCCTTCAAAACCCACCCCCACCCCTACCCTACCACACCCCATCCCAGAGGCCTTGCCTGGGCAACCCTAAGCCCCTGTCCCTCACCATACACTGATGCCTGGCAGCTAGAGCAAATGGCTTGTGTTCTTTGTCGAAGGCCTGGTGAGATTGTTTTGTTTCCTTTTGTTTTGTGAGTTTGTTTAAAATTGAAATTAGTTATTTTCTTCTGCTGGACAGTATTAAATAGAGCAGGATGTTGAGTTAATCTGCTAGATTGCAGTACTAATGGTAGTGGTTTAGTGTCTTCATATTAATATTATTTGTACTTATTTGAACAATAATGATAAAGAAGTGGTTCATTATTTTTTAATTAATGCACTTTAAATAATGTAGAATGGAAAAAACCCAGAGAGCAAAGTGCATTACTTAAAGATGCAGTATATACTTTTCTCATTTTTAAACAGCACATATTTATTAAGAGAAAAAAAAGTAATTTATGACTATTTAAAATAAAATTTAAAAGTAGAGTGACTGTCAGGTAAAGAACCTTCAATGTAGCTATCTTCCAGGGGGAGGGCCCTGCAGCCTCGCTCCTCAGATGTCTGCACTGAGCCAGTTCAGTCACTAGTGCGCCAGCCAGGCCAGGAGGGAGTGCAGAGCATGTCTGCCAAGCACAGAGCATCTCAGTTGGACTGGACCACAGTGCTCCCCAGAGCCTGCCTTTCCTGCCCTTCCCCACCACCTGCACTGCCCCCCACATTCTCCCAGGCCCCCCAAGGACCCCCTCTCCTTGATCCCCAGTGCTGTAAGTGATAGAGTCATTAAAAGGCAGGACTGAAAGAGACCTCAGAGGTCTCTATCCCATCTCTTCCTGTTACTGTGGCCCAAGGACAGGAAACAACTTTTCCAAAATCCCACAGCTAGTTAATGGCAGATCGCCCCACTACATTAATCCCGTGCTCCTCCTCACCGCCATTATAGTTTATTGTGTGGTCATGTTTACATTGTGACATCCAGCCCCAAGGATGGCTGGGAGTTTGCTCAGGCATCCAGGAAAAATGGGGAATGCTGCCATCTGGTGACAGCATGTAGATTTGGGCAGTGAACAGGGATTGCCATGCCCCAGTCTTCACACCTCGCCCCCGCACCCCCTAACTCACAGCACAAACCCTGCAAACCCAAAGAGAATATTAATACTTGAAGCAAGAAGGGTGCATGCCAGTCCTTCTCCGGCATGGCCAGGGGGTACCAGGCCTTGTGTGCCTGGACTCCTAGCCCTAGCCAGGGCGAGAGGGCCTTTCCCTTGAGCTACTGAGCTGCTTTGTGATGCTGAAGGATACTGCCGGCAGCAGGCAGAGGAGGGAGGGGGCCTAGGGCTCTGACCCATCTGGAGGAAAACCAGATCGGACTAAAAAAGGAAAAAGAAAAACAAAATCTCCGCAGTGTCCAAACCTAGTTTCCCATGAGTTGCAATTGAAAATGTGAAATGACACTGTATTGCTGTATACTGCAACTTTAACCATAATGAGCCCTTCTGAGGTCATTATTGAGGTTCATATAATGCCCGAAGATTCAGCATTTGGTGCTTTGTTTTCCTTTCCGTTTCAAGACCTTTTTCTTATTTCAAGGGGAAAAAATGTCATCTCCCCCCACCTCATCCCTCTTTGTGACAGCAGGCCTGGCTGTGTTGCCCCTCTCCTCCTCGCTATTCTCACCAGGCCATGGGACTTTGGGGGCAGCAAGAGAGAGCTGGAAAGGGGCAACCCTGAGCAGCAGGTGTGCCCCATGCCCTGTGGGTTTCCCCTGTGTCCAGTGACTATAGACGGGCTATCTTGCCAGGCCTCAGCCCCGTCTACCCCAAGCCTGGCCCCAAAGGTTTCTCTTTCTTCCTCCTTGATTTTCCATCTTGACGAAGGCATTATATAGAATCATTTTAATCACTTTCAGATGTTAGAGCAGCATATTTTACAGGCATTTATATCCATTGCTTTCCTCAGCAAGGCATGTTACTACTTTTATCATCTAAGGAAAAAAGACAAGGGAATTTCAGTCAGGCATTATTTTCCTATTACTAGTGTTTGCAGAATAGGTATAGGACTATTTAAGTTTAGACCTTGGTTTGGTAGTTTTTGTTTTTAATAAGGGGAAAAAGGTAAAATAACCCCTATTTTTCCTGTGATTGTATTTAACTAATATATTATTTCTTTAAGGTTACTCACTTCCCCTACCCCTCCAAATACCTTGCATTCTCAATCAAAAATGGAAACAATCTGAGAGACAGGAAAAGTGCAATATTACCAAGATGGATGCCAGGGCTCGTTGGGGACAATGGAGGGAATACCAGTGGCGCTCAGAGAGCAAGAGGCAGGGAGCGGGGTGCTGAAGGAATCCTAGCTGTGGAACAGGTGGGTGGGTTGGTGGAGTTTGATCTTGTAGCGTTCTCCTCTCCCCCGCTCCTTGGGAAGATGATAGGGGCCCCTGCCAGATCCACCCAGAAGAAAGGGATTCAGGCATGGGGCCCTTGACCTCTGGGCCCCAGTCCCTGGAGCAGAGGCAGGCCCTCGGGAGCTGTTCCTTGTTTTGATTTCTGTTGTGGTGCAGCCAGCTGCTCAGCGAGACCTGGCCTAAAAATGACTCCCAGCAGCCCTCTCTCACCCCAGTGTCCTGATGTTTGGGCTGTGATCCTTCTGATGTACGTTTGAATCTTTCTAAAACTCGGTGCCTTCAGTTCAGTTTCTAGGCAGGAAGCCTAGAAGTCACCAGATCTTTTAGGGGGATGTAAGAACCTTGAGCCGCGCACACCCTGGCGAGACACCAATTCCCACAAGCCTGCAGCAGAGCCTGGGGCTGAGCCTGGGCTGCCCATTCGTCTCAGCGACTTCAGCCTGAGGAGTGAGCCCTGCCTGGGCTCCACACCCAGACAGTCCGTACAAATTCTGCTCCGGGAAGTGTCGGGGGTCTATTCAAGTTTCTCTGCAGACAGAACTTCCCACAACAGGTACCAATCTGGCCTCCTTCCTCAGCACTGGTAGAGAAAGCAACAGAATGGGAAGTTTCCTCTGGGTTCGAGCCTCAGCACTCTGCCCCTCAAGGTGACAGGGACGTCCCTGTGGCTTGTTCCCTCCACCACCAGTACTGTATGCTTGCTGCTCCAACCCCCTATTTGGTGAATTTCTGCACAGACACAGATCTCTGTGCCCAGAATGGGACTGTGCCCTGTGCGGGTCTCTCCCTTGGTGTATATCCATCTACATATTCAGTCTTTGAGAATCTCAATGCAGAGCTCTCTGGGAAGAGAACTGTCCACATTGCTAAATAATTAAGATTCCCTCACTTTTTTGAGGGCCATGTGTTGAGAATGTGTGCGTGTGTGTGTGTGTGTGTGCGTGCGTGTCTGTGTATGCAAGTGTTGGTAACTTCCCACTTGAACTAAATAACATGGGGTTAGAGAAAAAAAAAAAATACCAGGCAAGCTGTCTCCATTGAACAAGTCCTTGGCAATGGGCAGGTCCCAAGGGACTCACAGCTTCTGGCAACAAGTGTGTGTGTCATTCACACACGTCATTCTGGCTGGAGAGTGCAATGTGTCTTTTTTTTTTCTTTTTGTAATTATTTTATTAAGTATTTAGTTGGAAATTTCACACTGGCATTAACAGGTCTAGCATAAGCAGGCTAGGCAGTCATCCCAGGCTCCAAAATGAAGATGTGCAAAAGAGATGCCACTGGGTGTAGAAACACTGAGTTGGTCCAATGAGGTCACCCCCTGCAGATGTGTCATCGAGCAGGCTGACTCCCACCCCTCAGCCATGCCATGGGTATGAGAAGCCCCTTATAATAAAAGCTGCCAGCCTTTTCGTCCTTGTTTCAGAGGGTGGGTCAGGTGGTTGGAGTGAGAACTTGCTCACGGTGCACCCAACAAGACCTGCAGGTGCATATAAGTTTAGTCCCAACTGCAGGGCCAGACCGAACACTTCCTGGGAAGTGTGTGGCGGGCTCTGCTAGACCTTCCTGAGTTTCTGGCTAAATCATCAGCCCTGTTTGGTGCAGTCTCATGTCTCTGTGGTTCCCAAGCTGCATGATCAGAGCCAGTAAGAAGACAGGATCAGTGACCCACAGCTTTGGGGAAAAACAGCCCCACTGTTAACTTCCCTCCTGCAAACCTGGGTCCCCAGGCCATAAGGTGGGCACACTGGTGCTTACAGACTGGGTGGAGGGCCCTACCTTCCAAGGCCTTGATCCCAGCCTGACTATAAGGTTGGGATTAGCATGCAATCCCCCTTCCCCAATCCTGTCTTTTTAAAATCTCAAGTTTGCACTTAACCTTGACAATCAGCACTCTCTCCTCTCCAGTCCTAGAACTCAGTGGCCTTAGAGAATGGGGTCCCCTGCACTGAAGGTCCCTGCCTTGCTCCCACTTCCATCCTGGCCAATAGGCTGAGCCTCAAGAGGTGAAAGAGAAAAAGGGAGGGAGGGAGGAAGAATTATTTAGAACAAAAGGATGGCTCGAGCACGTTAGAGGCAAGTGAGAGGCACGTTGGTGAGAAGAGCATGTGCATGTTTGGGGTAGCTGGGGCCTACTGTCCCTTCATTAGGGAAGGAGGCTTCCAGAAGAGGATGTCTTCTAGAAAGAAAAATTGTGTGAAGGCTGAAAAGGGGTTTGGAGTTTTGTCTTTGTTGATTAGAAAGAAGGAAGAAGTCAGCTCTGAGTGTTTCAGGAAGAAGAGAGCAGGTAGAAAGGGAATTTAGTGATTTAACACCCAAGGGTCCAGCCACAGCAGGTTGGAAAATCCTCCGAATTTGGCCACAGAAGCTGGCTAGGAAAAAGCTGCCACTCACTGGGCCACACGCTGGGTCCCCATCAGTTCTCAATGAATGGTCATTGATTTACTTAGCAGAGAGGAGAAGTCACCAGCCACAAACCAATTTTTGAGCTTGCAGGCCCTGATTCCAGAATATATGCATCCAGCTCCCAGGTTCTCAGCTGGTTTTGCCCACTTCCCTTTGACTGTCCAATCCAAAGCTAGTCTCTCAAGTTGTATGGCTCAAAGATCAGTGACCACAATGGGTCATACAGTAGGGACCCACCTCCACAAATTAGAACCAGGGTTCAGACTCCACTGGGCACATCTGGGAGGAAGGCAACCTCCTTTGTCGTCCTGTTGGTACCAGTCATTCTCAAGTATCTCTGACACCTGTGGTGGTTCAGTTTGCTGAGCCTGCCACCTGGTATGAATTAGACTGGGTGTGATGAACATTCATCCATGGATATACCCTGCCATTTTGCAGTGCCTTATAACCAAGGCACACTCCCCATAAGAGTTTACTGCAGAGAAAGAACAGCAAAACAGCCACCCTCCTTGAATTTACAACTCATTATCTGCAACAGGTTTTCTTTAAATCCAAGACACAGGATGGGAAATGGGTTTCCCGGCCAGGTACTCAGAGGTCTGCAGGAAGTGACTCCCGGGCAAGGCAGACTTCGGTAATCCCTGAAGCGTGAGCATGTGGACTGCATGGCTGGGTGGGGACTGGTGGATGTCTCTGGAGCTCCATAACCTTGAAGAATTCCTCATGGAATTCCCCTCCCAGCTCTTAGTGGGCTCTGTGGGGTCAGGAGGAGCCTTTCCTCCAGGTTTTCCTTCTTTCCTCCTCAGCAGAGAAACTGGAGAAAGGACATTAAATTCAGTGCAGTCAATTTGAGTGCTGAAATATTTCCAGAATCAATGGTGGTGCTAAACTATCTCCATGTTTCTAACATTTTTAATGGTGGAGTTGGTTTGTTTTTAATCTCAACACAAAAATGCAGTACCCTTGGGGAAGGGACCAGCCCCTTGGCCTGCCACTTTCCAGGTGTCCTTTATCACTTTGACGGGACTCTTTGGTCTGCAGAAAATGCTGTGTCTTGGCATGCTTCTAGACTGTAAGATTTGGGTTTTGTTTTGTATTTTGTTTATGTTTACATGCATCTTATATTTCCCTGAAAACTAAATAAAGTTTTGGGCCTTTTTAACCGAACAGAATCACCTCTTAATTCTCCCTGTCACCAAAAAAAACCATCCAGCTGAATAGCAAATGTCCCGTTATCCCAAATTGCAAGGTGGACTTCAGGATCCCAGGGCCCTCTGAAAGAAAGGACACTGGAGGGTGGGGGCAGGTAGGTAAGCTCTCGGTTTTTTTTTTTTTTTTAACAGGGTCTCACCCTGTCACCCAGGCTGGAGTGCAGTAGCATGATCATAGGTCACTGCAACCTCGACCTCCCGGACTCAAGCGATCCTCCCACCTCAGCCTTCTGAGTAGTTGGGACTACAGGTGCACCACCATGCCCAGATGATTTTTCTATTATTTGTAGAGACAGGTTCTTGCTATGTTGCCAAGGCTGGTCTCAAGTTCCTGGGCTCAAGCAATCCTCCTGCCTCAGCCTCCCAAAGTGCTGGGATTACAGACATGAGCCAGCTCTCACTCTTGGTGAGAACCGTGGTCCAGCTCCTCCAGCCTCTTCCCCACTTTTGGGAGGCTTTCTGGGCAGTGGCCATGGCTTTGAAAGATGCAGATCTTGGGGCCAAGGACCCACATCCAGCAGGCCTAGCTGGCTCCTTAGCATGGCCCCCCAACCCTCTCCTGCTTTTGCTGGACCCCAGTAAGCAGGACCAGGTAGCCCTGATGCAAGGAACAGGACATGGCTGTGCAAGGCCATGCAGAGGCTGGGTAGCCTGAGCATCCTCCCGGGAATAAGGTGGGCAGGCAGGTATCCCACGTGCCTCTGAGGCCTGGTGCTGGCAAACGAGCTCAATTTCAACACTGTGCCTAGACCTTGGGGCCAGTCTGGCTGCCTCCTCCCCACCACCCCTCTCCCCTCAGCCTTCCCCACCACTCAGAACACTTCCCTAAAGGACTCTATCCAGAGGCCTCCCTTTTCTCCTCAGTGGCACCACCCATTTGGTATAGGCCTCTGCACCCACCAGTGGGAACACAGCTGAGCTCCCTCCAGATGTGGGGGTCTGAGCCTGGGGAGAGGGGTGGAAGCCTTGTTCCTGGGGAGCTCAGAGCACAGCCCCTGATGACCTGAGTCGACCACTTGTCATCCTCTCATTAGCCCCTAGGTGGCACTGCGCGCCCCCCGCACACACACACACACACACACACACACACACACACGCGGCAGATTTGAGCCCTGCTCAGCCTTAAGGAGAAGCCCCATCCCACCGAACCTTCCCCACCACACCCTGCTCCTCACAGATGCAGCGGCCTCTCCCAATTTGCAAGGCCCACCTGGCATTCTAGCCCCAAGTCACGCTCCAGCCCCCGACTCCAGGGAGTCTTCCCTGATTGCCCCAGCCCACCTTGAAGCCTCAGAGGCCTGCAATTACCCCTCAGGGAAGGGCCACACCTCCTGATGACTCCCCTAGTATCCAGGACACCAGCCCTCCACACCCCAGCCTGCCCCTACATGTGCACGCACACGCTGGCCCTCCTTCCCCAGTGCTCTGCGCACAGCACCGCCCTCAGGCTGGTACGAAATCACCTTTATTCACAATCACAGCAACCCGAGTGCACAAGGGAAGCAGCAGCCACCCCTGCACTGACAGAGGTAATGAGATGATGGCTTCCTCTCCCCAACCCTCAGCCTCTGGGCTAGGGGGCCCGCTAGTCAGCCCCTGTTCCCTCCCACAGAAGGGGTCTCCCAGGGTCAGTGACTTCCCCACACGCCCACTGCAAGGCCAGCACAAAGGCCCAGCCTGAGGTCCTGGCAGACCACCCCATGGCAGCCCTCACGGAAGAACTCCCGAGAGTCACACAGAAAGCCTGCCCCTCCTCCCCAACCATTTTACAGAAGTGGAAGCTGGGCTCCAGGGGGCTACGACTCGGCCAGGGCCACACAGCTGGTCAGTGGCCAGGACTAAAACCCATGCCCTGCCTGCCACACAGAGGAGCAGTCTCTGATGGATGCAAAAACAAAAACAAAAACAAAAAGCCATCTGAGGGGGCAGAGGGCTGGGAGGCTGGGAGAGCCCAGGCCAGGGCAGGCAGGGCTGAGAGGACCAACCTCAGCAGGTGGGGCGCTCCCTCCCCAGAACTTAGAATGAGAACCTGGAGGTGTGAGAGGCAGCCCCTGCCTCCTCATCTTCCCTACAAACAGGCTCCCTGCCCCGCCATCACAAGGTCTCCCTGTCCTGTTCCTGGCCCACACTAGGAACACTGGCCCTCCTGGAAGTTTGACGTCCTTATGGAGGGGGGACCTCCTGGGTCACCTGATGTACCTAAGCCAACCATGATAACCCAGCTCTGGCCCAGGAGGAAGGGTGATCTATGGCTCTGGGTGACCACCAGCCCCAGGGCACTAAGGAGGCTTGGTTTGCCTCTCTGTAAAATGGACACTGTTTGCCAAAAGGTCCAATTTGGCCCCTCCTTATGGAGTTCCAATTCATGATTGGCAGAGCTGGGTATAAGCTTTGTGGCTGGAGTCAGGGGAAGATACTGCGTTATGACTGCCTCAGCCGCATCCTTTCCCAGGTACCCCAAACACACGGGCAGCATTTCTAGGGGCCCAGAGGCCTACAAACAAACAAACAAAAAAAACCCAAAACCACAAACCAAATAAATAAATTAATTAAACTGAGGGAAAAGGCTGGTCTTGGCCCAGGGAACCCACACCTCCCCATCCAGGGCCCTGGCCCATTCCAGGTGTGCCACAGGCTCTGACTATCAGCCTAGGCTCTGGACAGCACAAGATGTGGGGAAAAGGTCAGAAAAGGTAGCTGCAAACCTGTTCTTAGGGACCCTGGCAGAAGACCGACCCTTTTCCCCAGCCCATACCGAAGGGCTACCCCTGGGCAATGGCATCCAGCGAGATGACTGGGGCAGGAAGGCTACAGCCAGGACAGGGTCCTCCCCTTCTCAGCTAGGGGCCCAGAACCTGGAGCCCTCTGCAGCCTGTCCATGTGCCCATCAGGTGGTGGGAGAGAGACATGGCATGAGGCTGCAGCCTGCCCAGGACGGGAGGCACCCACCAGCCTCTCACCCCCAGCTGCCATGCCCAGTGGGCAGGGAACGAAGAAAGAGAAGGTAGGCATAGGTCAGAGAGGGAGACAGCAGCTCAGGAGCGGCCTGCCCAGGGCGGTTGTTGAGCAGGCTGTACACTGCTCAAGGGCAGTTGGCTGAGGAGGCAAATGAGCCTAAAATCCAGTCCACACTGCACTAGCCAGGCCACATGCCCTGGCTCAGGGCTGCAGCTGCCCAGAGGAAGGTACATGTTTTCTAATTCTCACAAAGGTGCCACATGGACTACAGACACCTCCTAGAAACCTGCCTCAGATGGGGAAAGATTAGGGCAGGCTGAGATCCCAATTTAGCCCTCAGCATGCAGAGAAGAGCTGGGTGCAGAGACGGGAGAGACAGGGAGAGTGCGGCCTCCTCTCCTCCCCTCCCTCTGCCCGACGATTTGCCTCTGCCCCCTCCCTGCCTGATACCCCCCTCTCCCCAAACCTTCAAGGGCCTCAGTTTCCCATGTTTAATGGAGGAAGAAAAGTTTCCAAAATGAGGAAGAGAAGGGGCCCCACTGGCTTGTTCCTCAGCTGGGGCTGGGCTGAAGCCCGAGGAGATGGGTGTGCGGGATGGGCCACCGCAACGGGCTAGGAGCTGCGGTAGGTCTTGATGATGTCCTTGATGGGGCGGCGGCAGATGGGGCAGCAGGCGTGCAGAGCCTTCTTGAGGCGCAGGCCACAGGCATAGCAGAGGCACATGTGGCCACATGTGTAGATGACCGTGTCCACCGCGTGTTCATAGCAAATGGTGCACTCATCGCTCCACTGGCCCAGACCTGGGGTCACTGGCGACTCGGGCAGGCTCACTGGCGAGTTGGGGGCTGTCCCTGAGGACAAGGGGGCACCAGTCAGGAGGAGACATGGCCCAACCCGGCACTGGATTCATGGGAAGAGGGCTCCCCGGCCTCTTGTGTCCCCCTCCATTTATCAGGATCTGCCTGTTCACCCTGACAACCCAACTTCCAGAGCACAAGGGAAGAGGCTGAGCTCTGAGCAGCCCCACTTCTGACCCACTCCAACCCCAGATGAGGGGACAGAGTGGCTAAGAGGCAGTGAGAGAAAAGAAGGCAAGATGGAGGAAGGAAAGGGTCCAGAATCTTTTAAGGTAGGCCCCTCCTGAGCTACCCTTTGGCACTGCCCAGCTAGGGGACAGGAGGGGATGACCCTAGAAATCACCCCCCAACAAGGGTTCACTGAGCCCAGCTCCAGCTCCTCTCCACTCCCAGCCCGGACACAAAGGCTGCATCCTTGCCGCAGTCCCACATGGTCACCAAGGAACAGAGGAGCCAGCCTACTTACCGCCAGCAGAGCTACCCAGAGGGCCAGAGCTGCACGTGCTGAGCAAGGGGTCAGAGAGGCGGCTGCCCAGGGCACTGGGCGAGGTTGGCGTGGAGGCAGGGGAGCAGGGGAGTGATGGGATACCCCGCTCAGCCAGGATGGTGGAGCCTGTGAAAGGGGAGGGAGGGAAGGACACGCTAGCTGCCTGCCCAGGCCAAACTGGAGAAAGCTCTGTCCCTCACAGTGGGTTCCCAGGCCTGACCACACAGCCCAGCCACAGGGCCGAGAGCGGGATTTTGCAGGCTGGTGCGGGGATCATTTGATATTACTGCCGTGGAGTATATCTAATCAGCTAAAGACTTTGACCCCAGTCAGCACCCAGCCTGGCCTCTGTTCTCACCTATGAACTGGAGGGCCATATCCTGCTTGCATCTTGTTAAAACAGCAGCTCCAAACTAGGCCCCTGCCTGGCACCTACCTCCGCCCCTCCCCATGTATGCTTTCTGCAAAGCTTCCTGGGCCGGAGCATGTATGTTACTATCTCCTCTGCCCCGCAACCTCACCCTCCTGTTAAGAGCCCTGAGTTCTTCACCACTGTCCCCAGATATCACCCACCTTTTCTGCATGGCACCTCTGCAATGCCTTCACCTTTTCCCACCTTGTTCTGATCATAGATTCTCTCCTCCCCTCCTTCCGTCACTCACTTCCTTTTTTTTTTTTTTTTTCAGACGGAGTCTCGCTGTCGCCAGGCTGGAGTGCAGTGGCATGACCTCGGCTCACTACAATCTCCGCCTCCCAGGTTCAAGGGATTCTCCTGCCTCGGCCTCCTGAGTAGTTGGGATCACAGGCACATGCCACCACACCCAGCTAATTTTTTTGTATTTTTAATAGAGACCGGGTTTCACCATGTTGGCCAAGATGGTCTCAATCTCCTCACCTCGTGATCTGCCAGCCTTGGCTCCCAAAGTGCTGGGATTGCTGGGGTGAGCCACCGCGCCCGGCCTTCCTCTCCTTTTTAACAATCCTCGCCTCCCTCTTTCCCTCCTTCCTTCTCTCCTGCCTTCAACAAATCCTTACTGAGGACCTACCAAGCACCAGGCCCCGTGCAGACAGAAAGCTAGAGATAGCCCCTGACTTCAAAGAGCTGGCTGTCCAGGGAGCCTCTGGGGGCTGTCCTCAAACTCCTTCCTCTGGGCCGCCCTGACTACCCCCAGACCACATTACTCCCTCAAGTACACACACACATGCACTACAGACATACAACTACACAACCACAAAGGCTGGGGTAATATTTGTTCTGTGCCCAGGACTCCAGTTTTGTTTCTCCAGTAAAACCATGAGCTTTTTTTTTTTTTTGCTTTTTTTTTTTTTTGAGACGGAGTCTTGCTCTGTTACCCAGGCTGGAGTGCAGTGGCGTGATCTCGGCTCACTGCAAGCTCCACCTCCCGGGTTCACACCATTCTCCTACCTCAGCCTCCTGAGTAGCTGGGACTACAGGCGCCCGCCACCAGGCCCAGCTAATTTTTTTTTTATTTTTAGTAGAGACGGGGCTTCACTGTGTTAGCCACGGTGGTCTCAATCTCCTGACCTCGTGATCCACCCGCCTCAGCCTCCCAAAGTGCTGAGATTACAGGTGTGAGCCACCATGCCCAGCCCATGAGCTTTCTTAGAACAGGAAATCTTATTCACCTGTGACTCTCCTACAAATCCTAACATAATGCCCTGCACACACCTAAGTGCCCAATGAGATCTTTTTTATCTGTAGTTATTAATTCTAATTCATTTAGTGGTGTTATTATTTCTAAGAATATTCAATAGATGCCCACAGGGTTTCTCTTACTGTGTTAATATTTTTCCAAGTTAATTGTCATCTCCTTCTTTCAGGAATTCACAACTCCTATTTACTTTTCTTGACTTGTTGCATTGGCCAGCATTTTCAGAACAACGTCTGTAAGCCATCTCTATTATATTCCTGACTTTCATGAGAATATTTCTAATGTTTCACCAGTAAGTATGGAACTGGCTGTATGTTTTGTGATACACATGAGTGAAGGAAATAACCTTCTATTCTTAGTATACTTAGGCTAGCCACAAAGCCAAGCATTCCTCTATAAGGTTAATAATGACCCTTCATACATTGCCACTGGTTAGTTATTCTTTTGAAGTCAGTCAGGATCTTCAAACACCAATTTGCTGGTTGAGATGCCCAGTTTTCCAAACAGATCAGGAGCACTTTGTTGAATATATATTGAATTCTGGGTGGTTCTTCTTCAACACCCACCTTGGCCTATCTCCCTCTTGAGAGAGAGAAATCTGGATTTTCTTTAAGCCTCCCCTTTGCTCCAGTCTAGTAAACCTCTTTGGGCAACAGAAGCCTTACTGGAAAGCTGCTTAGCTATTATTAGATGGTGCTGAGGGAAGAAAGTACCTTACTCTTATGTAATTTCCTTGCCCTGAGGAGTAGTATATCCTGGTCAGTGAAATCAGCTTGACTATTTTTTATTTTTTATTTTTTTGCATCCCAGCCTAATTTCTTTTTATTCCATCTTGAATTCTCACCCAAGCCTGATTCATCTACCTGCTTGCTTGCTTTCTCTCTTTCTCTTTCTTTCTCTCTCTTTCTTTTGTTGAGACAGAATCTCACTGTTGCCCAAGCTGGAATGCAGTGGCACCATCTCAGCTCACTGCAGCCTCCGCCTCCCAGGTTCAAGTGATTCTCTGCCTCAGCCTCCCAAGTAGCTGGGCTTACAGGCGTGCACCACCATACCCAGCTAATTTTTTTTGTATTTTAGTAGAAATGGGGATTTGCCACATTGGCCAGGCTGGTCTTGAACTGCTGGCCTCAAGCAATCCATCTGCCTCGGCCTCTCAAATTGCTGGGATTACAGGTGTGAGCCACCGCACCCAGGCTTTTCATTTCCTTTTTATTTATGTTTCACTCCATCTTCATTTGGTCTCTTTCCAGAGTTAGAAGTCCCCAATGTTTTTTATATGATTTCGCATGCTCTCACAAGCCAACAGCATTACATACATTAACATATGTGTATTCAGTTACTCACATGTGCCTATACACAGTATGCCAATCTCATACAGTAACTACCTCATGCTCACTCATCTACACACATTATCTTGTCTATCAAGCCTCCTGGGCTGAGGTCTAGGCTAGGGGCTTTGAGGCCCAGGGGTCCCCAAACTTGGGTAAGCATACTTATTAAAGAAAAACAATTCAGATGTCCAGAACCTGTCCAAGGTCTACAGAATTAAAATCTCTGGAGGTGGGGTCCAAGAATCTGCACTTTAATAGGTCCTCCAGGTAAGTCTAATGAAACCAGCTCAGTCTCACAGAGCTGGTTCAAAGACCAGCACTTGGAAAGCATGAATACCTGCTCACTCTGGGGTACAAAGGTACCAGGAGACACTTTGTGAAAAGATTTCCGGTCAAATTAGTATGGAAAAACTGTACACCAAAACCACCATCACCGTCTCCTTAATCAAACTGCATATTAAAGGCTCTGAGAAGTCTTCCAATAAAGAGTCTTCCTCCCTTCTTTTCTTAACTCAATGCACATCCCCCAGGCCTTTCAAACTCTGTGCCCCCCCACAAAAGGCAGGCCCAGAACTCTGCAGCCCCACTTCCCCCAAGGCTGCCTGCTCAGGGATTCCCCAGAGTCCCCGAACCAGACACCACCCTGCACCACCTGACTACTGACATTCCAACCTCTTTTTCTCATTTGGACTCACAAACTTCCTTAAAGGTGAGGACCTTTATTTCCATTTTGGAGAAATGGTAACCGAGACTCAAAAAGTTAACTGCCGGGGGAAACCTTTTTTCCTTTTTGTTTTTTTTGTTTGTTTGTTGGGTTTTTGAGACGGAGTCTCGCTATGTCACCCAGGCTGCAGTGCAGTGGCACGATCTTGGCTCACTGCAAGCTCCGCCTCCTGGGCTCACGCCATTCTCCTGCCTCAGCCTCCCGACTAGCTGGGACTACAGGCGCCCGCCACCATGCCCGGCTAATTTTTTGTATTTTTAGTAGAGATGGGGGTTTCACCGTGTTAGCCAGGATGGTCTCGATCTCCTGACCTCATGATTCGCCCGCCTCGGCCTCCCACAATGCTGGGATTACAGGCGTGAGCCACCGCACCGGGCCTTTTCCTCTCATTTTTGAGTGGTCACTGGGTTGTGTGCTTCTGGACTGTTTATGTATCTGTGAGACTATGGGTTGATCAGATTCTGGGCATCAAACTCAACAATCCGCGCTTTCCCTCGCCTCACCCCCCCAGGTGAGTCTCCCAGGTGACATATAAGGGCTACTGACAAGATGACCGAGTCCCGCCCAGAACTCATCTTAGGTGTCTGTGATTCCTTAGCAACACCACAGGAGCCTGGAGGAAGGGGAGCTCGCCCTTTGTCTCCGACCCGGATCGTCCCCGCCTCCAGGAAAGGCACACGCCCAGGCGCAGTTGCGGGCACTCACCGAGGATGCGGATCTGCGTGATGGTCCCGTGCAGGCCGAAGAGCATCCAGAGCGGCTGCGAGGCGTCCACGCACAGCTGCATGCCGGCGGCCGCGCCATTGTGGCTGAGGTGCAGCTCGCCGTCGGCGTTGACCACCAGGCCCAGGATGTCGCCGCTGTGCAGGGGCCCGGGCACGCGGCACACGGCCCAGAACTCCTTGCGGTCCACCAGAGCCTCAGGGCTGAAGGGCAGGTCGGCCGGCCGCAGTGTGCCGGGGTCGCACGTGGTGACGCCGAACGACAGCGCGCCGGGCCGCGCGCCACCCGAGCGCGTGACCTTGACGAAGATGGTCTCGGCCACGCGCACAGGCCGGCTGGTGAAGACGAGCGCGCGCTCGTCGCGCCCGTGCTCCACGCGCGCCACCGTCTGCTCGTCGAGGATGCGGACGTGCGCGCCGGCGCGCAGGGCGTGGAAACGCAGGTCGCCGTCGAGCTGCGCCGGCAGCGCGCGGCTGTGCTGCGAGTTGAGTGAGTTCTGCGGGATGGGGCAGCCGGCGGCCGGCGCGGCCTCGTCGCCGTCCGCGCCCGGCACGTTGAGGTCGCATAGGCTCACCGAGAGGCGCGCGTCGTCCGCCTCGCGCCGCAGCGACGGCCGCCGCAGAGCGGTGAAGGAGCGCGGACGCAGACAGTCTGGGAGCACCAGCTCGCTATCTGCGCGGGAGACACGGGGCGGTGTCACGCAGGGCTCCCGGGAGGCGGCCCCGACGCGCCCCGCTGCCCCGTCCCTACGCGCGCACCGTTACAATCCTGGATGGCTAATGGCGCACACGATGCTTGTGACATAAATTAGCGAGCACAGTCAAGAAACGGCTCTTGCAGGACATCTGTTTAAACAGAGGAATAGGTGGGGTGAAGCACCAAAACTTAAACCATGTGGATGCTTCCAAATGCTCACAGGTGCTTGCTATATGCGTATGTGTACTTCCTCATTTTCTACAGTAAACGTGTATTCCTTATAATTTAAAATTTTCAAAAATTTAACTCCTGGGCTCCTTCCGTCTTATCCCTAGCACCTAGAACAGCGCCGAGCATTCTGTTGACAAACAGTAACCGTCTGTCGAGTGCACTGATGAAGGCCTAACATCCTGGAAAGCCAGGGAGCAACCACCCCCCAGCAAACACACACAGACACCCTCTTTGCTACATTGTCTCATCTAACCTTAACAATCACCTTTTGAGGCTACCATTGCCATGTCAGGACACAGGCTGAGAGAAGTAGATCTATCCAAGATACCCTTTTGAAAGTGGCTTAACAGGGAATCAAACTCATCGTTCTTTTTTAAATCATATAAGTTATACAAAATATAAAACGGTATTTTGTAGAAAATTCAGTTCAGCAAAAAGAAAAAATAATCGCCTGTAAGCCCCCCACCCAGAGAAAAGCATTTTTAATATTTGGATGTATGATCTTTCAGCCTTTTTAAAGGCTGCATTTTTGGGGGGGGGGGTTTGTTTGGCTTTTTTTTTTTTTTTTTTTTTTTTTGAGACAGGATCTTGCTCTCTGGCCCAGGCTGGAGTGCAGTGGAGATAACTCAGCTTACAGCAACCTCCACCTCCCAGGCTCAAGCCATCCTCACCTCAGCCTCCCAAGTAGCTGGGATGCACCACCGCGCCCAGCTTATTTTTGTATTTTTGGGGTAGAGACGGGATTTCGCCATCTTGCCCGGCTGGTCTCCAGCTCCTAGACTCAAGCGATCCTCCTGCCTCAGTCTCCCGAAGTGCTATGATTAGAAGTGTGAGTCACCACACCCAGCTGGTTACTTTTTTTAGTGCAAAAATTGTGTCATGCTATATAAACATCACTTGTTTTTTACCTTTTATATGTACTACATCACTTTGAAAATGTGATGACATTGACCCATTTCCCCAGAAAAATGAACATTCTCACTAAATTCTGTAGATAATTTCTCAGCATTCATGAACTACATGAAGCCATTCATGGGCAAGGACTCCAGGCTAAGAACCCTGGTAGCTTTTTTCAAAATTTTCAAAAATTTAACTCCTGGGCTCCTTCCGTCTTATCCCCAGCACCTGAACACCTCTCCATGCCAATAACTGTTTCCAACACCATATTCCTCTAATGGCTGTGTTATGTTCTGCTTTATGGAGTCCTATAACTTTCAATAAAAGTGATCACCATGTTCCATGAATTACCCCTGCAATTCATCCTTACAGCAGCCCGTGGAAGCGTTCCCATTTTACAGATAAAGCTCAGCGGCATTATGACAGCCGCCATGTGGCAGACCCAGGATTGAAAAAAAGGTCTGTCCAACTCCCAATGCCGAATTCTTCACTTCCAGACTCTCCTTGTTTATTGAAGCCTTTCTGCGTGAGTCAATCTCTCCAAATTTGCCTGGTGCCACTGTAAGCCGCACCATGGACTGATCCCTTCCTTCGGGCCTTCTCTCTGAACCTCTCCAAAGGAGAATCTGTGCTGTCTCTTCAGAAACTGGGTTAAGGATGGCTGGGGTTCTCAGGTATGACAGCAAAGCTTGGGGGATTGGTCTGGTAGGGACAGCAGAGGCCAAAATTCAGCTCCAACTGAATGTAGACATGGTCACTAAACCTCCCTCTTTTCTTTCACCCTTTCCCTGCCCCTTCCAGGAACTGTGTTGTCTGGCCCCCAGAAAACTCTGGGTGTGGGCCCTTCCCCCCAAGCCTCCTGAAGCTCTGGAGAAGCCTCCTGGGGCCTGGCTGATTGGGGTTTCCTGGAATCGTGTTGGTGAGGAGGAGGGAGCCGGCCGGAAAATGTGATTATTCCAGGGAATTGACTCTGTGACAGTGATGGTGCATAGAGGCTGGGGGAGCTGCGGAGAGGCAGAGGCAGAGGCCAGGAGGGCCTGTGCAGGGGGGAGGTGGGAGAGACAAATGGTGCAGAGCTGGGGAAAGCCAGTGGGCTGACCTGGACCCTGGGGAACAGTCCCTGCTCCCTCACCCCTCCGGGATTCCAGGCACTGGCCCTTGGGAACTGCAGAGGGTGGGAGACAGAGAAGGGAAGGGGCAGTAACAGCAGGGAGAAGAGGAATCAGGTCGCTCAGAGATGTCCAGCCAGAGCCTCCAGGAACACAGCTGTCACAGGGCCCACACCACCCCCCTCAGGACAATCAGTCCAGAGCTCCTGGGGCTGGGCAGACCCTCAGAACAGATGCAAGCTATCCTGGTCTCTCTGCCCCTTTAGGAGTCCCCTTCTACTTAAACATGCACACTACCAGTTGCTCGCTAACTTCCAGGCAACCTGTTCCATTGTGGAGTTAATCTGTCTTTAAAGAGTATTTCCTTCTTTTAAACCAAAATCTACCTCCCTGTATTTAACCCACTGCCTCCTGAGCTGCCTATCAGCCCAATACTGAAGACAATTCTCAGGGAATACTCAGACTCCCCACACACCTTCCCACCTCTTAGATAATGAACAGAACCAGACTCAGTACTCTAGATGTGCACCAACCAGCTCAAGGCACAGTGTGGCCATCACCTCCCTTGGTATATATGCTATACTTCTAATAATGCAACCTAAAAGTACATTAGGTTTTTTTCAGTAACCAACATTCATATACTAGTAGGCAGGACAGGAGCACAGTTAAGTGCAATGAATTTGAAGTCATCAGTCTAGGTTCAAATCCTGGCTCTGCCATTTCCTGTATGACAAGGCTATATGATTGGACAAATAGCTGAACTTCTTGGGGCCTCTTCAGCAGTGAAATCAGCATCTACTGATTTACATAAGCAACCTTCCTCCCAGCCTCAAATTGCTCACCTAGAGAATAGGGGTAATAATACCTGCCCTGAGTTGTTGTTGGAAAGATCAGAGGTAAAGTGGGACCACCCCCGGCACCCAGAAGCTACCCGATAACTTCAGATATTAGTATTTGCTTGGCTTGAGCACAGTCTCAACTAAAAGTCAGGTACACCTGTCTTCAGACCATGGGCTTTTTGAACCTTAATGCAGGAGTTCACATCAGTCACGATGGGTACCCAGGAAATATTC
Organism: Hylobates moloch; assembly: GCF_009828535.3. Taxonomy (NCBI): domain Eukaryota; kingdom Metazoa; phylum Chordata; class Mammalia; order Primates; family Hylobatidae; genus Hylobates; species Hylobates moloch. Next base: position 30,001,026 of record NW_026652278.1, read on the forward strand.
ATGGAATGAAATCACCAAAGACCAAGAAGCAGCAGCTAAAATGTAGAGGTGAGAGGATAAAGAAGAAAGGAAGGAGAAACAGTGGAGGATGTACAAAGAGAAGGGGGTAGGAAGAGGATTCCTTTAGCCTTGCTTGAAATCTTGCTAGAGTTGGGAGGGGAGGGACAAAAGCTGCTGGGAAACAGCTAAAAACGGAACGAATCCCTAGGGCCAGTGCCCAGCCCAAGTCTGTCTTCTCTCCCTCTCCACCCCTCAGGGTCAGGAGCAGCTGCAGGCAGCCAGCAGCTCCAAAATAACCATCCCATCAGTGAGCCCAGCTTTGTCGAGGCCCTGAAATAGATGAAACTCGAGACGCAGGAGCTGGTTAGAACACCCTCCGCAGAAGGTACGGCAAAGGTCACTGTTGAGTGAGCCGATACCAAGTTAGAGGTCAGGGCAGTGTTTGGGGCCCCAAGCCATGGGAGAACACCATGGGACCAACCTCGGCCCAAGACTGTACCACTTGATGGGTAAGGCTTAGAAAAACCAGATGGGCAACCTGTCACCCCAAGCAGTGGGGTGGCCCCACATTCGGAAGCAACAAGTTACATAATCGGTGCCGGGACATGTGCCCACCTGCTTTGGAGATGTTTATGATGGGAACAGAGATGGCACAAGGCCACGAGGAGAAGCCACTAAGCTGACTCCCCTTGCATGTCCCATCATTCAGGAAAGAACCTGTCGGTCTTCAGCTCTTGCCTGTTCTGGTGCCCGGCAGTGGCTCTACCGACACCCTGGGCCAGAGCAGAAATAAGCAGGCCCTGCCAGGGCAGGGAGGTCCCAGCCATGTGTTTCCTCTCCTCTAGGTGGTGCTGGGGGCCCTACTCACTGATCTACTGTGTGCCCAGCCCTGGGCAGGGAGTCTGGGAGAGGGAGGAGCCAGGAACTGGGCCCTGGGAGCAAAGAGTCAGTGGAAGGGGCAAGGGTTAAAGGCAGGACATGTTTTTTTTTATTATTATTATTTTTTGATACAGGGTCTTGCTCTGTTCCCCAGGCTGGAGTGCAGTGGCACGATCTAGGCTCACTGCATCCTCTGCCTCCCAGGTTCAAGAGATTCCTGTGCCTCAGCCTCCCAAGTAGCTGGGACTACAGGTGCACACCACCACGCCTGGCTAATTTTTGTATTTTTTGTAGAGACAGGGTTTCACTAGGTTTCCCAGGCTGGTTTTGAACTCCTCAGCTGAAGTGATCTGCTGGCCTCAGCCTCCCAAAGTGCTGAGATTACAGGCATGAGCCACCATGCCCGCCCCGAAGTCACGAAAATACTTGAATACAATTTAGTTACCAGAGTCTTAGCATCTAGGATAAGACAGGACCTTAGAGGAACTAAGGTACTAGGAAATCCATTTATCCCTGCCAATCTCTCGGCTAGAGGCTAGACTGGCCCTAGGGTCAGGAAGTTTACCATCTCCCAAGGCTACCTATCCCCCAACCCTTGGAATAACTATGACTTAGAAAAACTCTCCTGGTAGGAATCCATATGTGTCCCAAATACCCTCCTTGGGACTCCCTCTGAGTCTTCTCTCCTTTACAATAAATATCCCCTTTAGGATCAAGATCCCCAACTAAGGCTGAAGTCCCCTTCCTATTTCAGAGTGGGCTAGGGAAGGTATTCTGGAAGACACAGGAGTTGACCTGAGCTGAAGCACAGGAGGGTTTGGGTTGACAGGTGAGAAAACTGTTAGCAAACACCTGGTGATGAGCAGGAGTGGGAGGGGGAGGAGACAGATTGAGGAGGGCCCCAGGGCCAGCTGTTGCCCAGAAAGCCACCCGGCCCTGCCACATGCTGCCAGCAGTGCAGGGTAACCAAGGCAGGACCTGGGCGTGGGGGACCTCAGGGCAGGCCGGGGCCTCCTTTGAGGCAGAGCTTGCCATCAGCCTGAGAGTCCTATTTGTTGACGTTCTCACATCCGGAGCACTGGCTAATCTGTAATCACGGGTCAGCCTGCAGCCGCCTGGCTTGCTAGCAGGTATCTGCTGGCCCATTTGGGAGGCACTGCCAGCCCTTTACTGTCTCCACAAACATCCTCCTGCTGGTCCGCATCTGGCACGGGGCATGGGAGGGAGCCGGGAAGGGCGGGTGCCTGGCTTGGACAGGCAAGGGGGTTCTCCACCCCTCCCAGCAGCCACCTCCACCCTCTCCCTTTAAACCCAACCATGGGAAATTTAGGAGAAACAAACATGCTTTCTGGGGCTCACAGAGGGAAGGGCAGAACATCCTAGAATCACTCACAGTCACAGACTTTAAGATTCAGAGAATCTTCAAGCCATGGGATCTCATAGATTTATAGAATCATCTGGTCTAGTGGGTCTCAAACTTTTTTAAAAAGCAGTGGAATCCTTTTGTCCAACAGAACCCAAAGTTCTGGCTGAAGTCTAGGAGGTGGACACAGCACCTGTCCCCTCATCCTCTCTCTGGCCTTCTCTGCAGCCTCCAAGACACCTCTGTGGAACCCCAGTGTTCCGAGGAACCCAGCTGGAGAAGCATAGATCTTGTTCCAAGGAGCAATTTCGATTGCATGGTTTTCCTTTCAGCCCGATACAGAGACCTGGGTTCAAGGCTCCCTCTTCTAGTTGAAGAGCTGGTTTGAGGCGTTGGCTGTTTTGGCGGGGGAGGGCGGTGTTTTTAAATTAGGTATTCCTTTTTAACCTAAAGACAAAAGCCCTTCTCATTTGTGTAAATGCCTTTCCACATCTGTAAGGTAAGTGGGGTGTGTATAATTATGCCCAAATAATAGATGAGGAGGCTGAAGCACAGAGAAGCTGAGAACTGCCCAGAGCTAGTGAGTGGCCAAGTCAAGCCTTGATTCTGTCGGTCTCCTGCATCTTAAATGAAGGCATTGTCCCCAATACTGCAAGGCCCCAGCTCCTCCCTCCACGTACACCCCACCCTGAGCCCCACCACTCTTTCCAAGGCCTCCAGTACAATCTCTTGGGCCCAAGAGATGCTAGGGGCAAACATGAGATTGCCTTTTTTTAAGTTAAAAACAGTCCAATACTGGTGATTACATGTGGTTCAACTTTATATATATTCATTGTGGTAGAAAACTAGAGTGCACAGGAACAACTGAACCAGACAAAGCCCTCGGGAGCCTCCAGGGAACTATAAGGCAGGCAGACCCACCTTCGCCACTGAATCTGGCATCCTGGGCACCGCACTGCCCCTCTTCCTTGTACCAGCACTGCTGGGACCCTGGTGGCCTATCTGTGCCCAACATGTGCGGCTGATCCTTGATGCCTTGAGCTCTCATAAGCTCGACTCTGGAAGGCACAGGAGGGCCACTGTCCCTGCTCTTGTCGGGTATCCAGACCTAATAGGGAGATCAGATGGACTCACATCTAGAGAAGCTGGAAGGTAATGTAGCCCAAGCTCCAGGGTTCAAATCCCAGCTCCACCAACTGCCAGCTGTGTGACCTTGGGCAGGTTATCAGACCTCTCTCAGCCTCTGTTCCTTATCTGCAAAATGGGCACAATAATACCTTCCTTTATATACAAAGAGGATATATGCCGGATCTTTAAAGAGCAGGACAATACATGACTCAAAGCTGCTTATACCACTTAGGTCTCCAAGTGCTTCCAATGGTCAGGAGGAGGAAGGGTCATTTTGAATGAGGGAGGTCTGGGAAAGCTTCCTAATGGAGGGGAGGGTTTGGTGTGGGGCACTGATATAGCTGGCAGAATTTGGGGTAAGCAGAAAGGAAGCACCAGAAGAGCCTCTGAAGCAGAAAGAAAAGCAAGATTTTTTCTTAAAAAGAAATGAAAATCATCAAAGAGGAAGAAATCATGATCGGTAGCCTCAGCTGTTTCCCCAGCCCAAGAGCTGGCTCAGGCTCCTTAAACTAATATTTGCCTCTTGGCCCCTGGCAGCCACAGCTGAGGGTAAATATTGGTTTAGCCTGGGAAGCAGAAGGCCCAGATGGCAGTGTGGTCCTCAGCTGGGGATCACTCATGCTCAGCGCCTCCAAGCTGAGGCGCACCCTGTTTAGGGGACCTGACCCAGGCCCCTATCTCTAGGGGGCCTGAAGAACCCACCCAGCAGCACGTGACCCTTGGAAGCCCACCCTGAGAGTCTCCATACAGCTGTCTCCTCAGTAGGCAGGCGTGGGTCTTTTACCAAGACCTGGGAACCTGTGCATGGCAAGGGATGGAATAGAATGCATAAGCCCTCGGGAGACCGCACCTCACCCCCTCCTAGAACCCTCCTGGACCCAGCCCCACCACTTAGATGTGTTGATAGCCTCCTCCCTCTGACCTTACTCCCAGATCAGCCTGAGAGATCTGGGTTCCAGGCCTGGCCTGGCTGATGAGCAGCTGGGAGAGTTTGGGCAGGCCCCTCCCCATCTCTGGGTCTCGTACTCCTCCACTGTCAACCAGCCAGTCCCTCTTACTGAACAACTTGACAGTACAAAAGCTGCTGGAAGCTTTCAGCTCTCATGGCTCTCTCCCCTGTGATGCATACACGTACCCACATCTGTGCACACCCCTCACCTCCACAAGTCACCCACTACCTTTCCACCTCATTCCTTCCCCTCCTGGATCTGCTCCCCTACTGACCGCCAATTCCCCACCTCTGTGCCTGTGGACACCCCTCCGTCTGACCTAAATTGTTCCTCAACCAATCCATTCTTTTCACCTCACTTAGTTCCTGACTTAAAACTTGTCTCCTACAGGAAGTCCTCCTGGATTGCTCTCCAGCTGCACTCCCCTCCCACACATACACACAGTTTTACTCTTCAGGTCACATTTGATTGCAGAATTGAACTTGGACCACCTTGCATCAGTTATATGATGTGTCCCCCAGGGAAAACATTATTCCAGGAGAGGGGCTGGGTTTTTGATTCTTCTGTCTCCCACCTGCCCCCGCTTAGTCCTAGGCAGTGGTAGGCACCGAGGGATGCTCTGGAGCGCCCTGTAAGTGGGCTGTTGGCCCACCAGCCTCCTGCTGGGACTCACAGCTGCTCTTCCTGAATTGACATTTCTGAGAGGAGCAAGGAGACCTTGAGACACTGGGATAGGAGCTTCTTTTTCCATGTATTAATCACCCCATAAAACCTGTGTTTATTTAGTTGCTGGCGGGTCCTTCTCCCTGGAGGAAGGAAGCTGTTATTCTTGATGATACCAGCCTGGGCGTGGGCCAGGGCGCCCCAAAGAAAGAGGTGATCTGCGGAACTCCAGCATAACAGGGAGGAGGGCCTGCTAGGGCTGTGGCATGAGCACCGTAACAGGGAGGAGGGCCTGCTGGGGCCATGGCATGGGCACCATTGTGGGCTTGGATTCTGGCCAGGGCCGGAAGGACCATCCACTGGGGAGAGACACCAGCCCCTGCCTCCACTCTGTCCGGGGGCACAACCCATCCACCCATGGCCTGACCTGCTTACCTACTATGTGCCAGCTAACCTGGGAAGCCTCTGGTCTAAAGAACAAACACAGAGCAGGTAAGGTTGGGAGGGCTTTGACCACAGGCTTCAGACAAAGGGGACAGGGGCAGGCCTGGCAGAAAATCCCTGAAGATCAGACATTGGTTTGGGGGACAATCACCCCAGGAAAGACTGGCCCAGCCTCAGAGCCACCAAGATGGACAGCAACTTTCTTCAGAGGAGGGACAGCAGCGGGGAGAAGGACACCAAGACCAGGGAAAGCAAGAAGGGTGAGAGGATCTAGGTCGAGGGAGAGAGAAAAGCCCAGAAAGATACAGGTGCAGTAAAGGGGCAGGTGAGGGAGAGAGGGAGGGGCGGGAAGTGGGGCGGAGAGGAAAGAGGAGGCAGGGAAGGAAGCTGATCCTGAGGCTACCTGGGGTAGAGGAGAGTATCTCAGAGGACAGGCACTGAACGAAGGTGGAGAGATCACGCCCACCTCAGGAGATCTCTGGATGAATCTCTGTGTCTCCCTCTCTCTACCAAAAAAAAAAAAAAAATTCAGGAAGAATAAAATGAAGGGATATCTTAATCTGCCAATTGAATTTAGGGGCCATAATCAGTGTTTGAAAATACTCAGGGATTATGGTGATTTACGGCTGGGACGGAATCCGCTGGGGCCTTAGCCTTATCGGGTGTGCAGAGAGGAGCCTGTCGGGAACTCCAAATGCAACTGAAAACACTGCGTGCAAACCCATTTATAGTCACGGGGGGATGGGGCTGGACCAGGTCAGGCCACCTGGGCTCTGGCCCAGGATGGGCCCTTCAGATTATTCTCCAAGCCCTCCTCAGCCCTGAGTGTGGGAAGCCCATCTGGCGTGTTCCACTTCATTCCCATGTGCCAGGACCCTCCTGGAACTTGCAGGCCCAGCCCAAGTCTTCTCTTCCAAGAAGCCCTCTTGGCCTCCATCCTCCCCCACTGACCTCGGCCTCCTCTGACTTCCTGCCTCTTATGTTTAAACCAGCTGGAGGGTAATGGGAAAGGTGTTGCTTTTGGCATCAGAACACCCAGTTCAAGTCCCGGCTCTGCCACATCCCTACATGGGCAAGCCAGGCTTTGCGTGGGCCTCAGTTATCTCCCTGCCAAATGGGGATAAAACAATCCCTGTGGGGCCTGCTTCAGAGGGGCTAAATGAGATAACTGGACAGAAACCATCTCGGCAGATGGAAGGCATCCCATGACCACAGCAGTTAGTGATTTACTGGCTTCTCTTGGGTTGTGCCCTGAGCGCTTGCATTGTCTGGAGTGTTTGCTTCATCTTCCTAACTTCCTAGTGAGCCTGGGTTATTTGTGGGCAGGACTGGGTGGCCCTTAGCCCCCACCCACCTGCCGTTTTCTTCATCTAACAAGGCATCTGCCCTCCCATTCGTCCCCCCGCCCCCCACTACTCTCCCCTACCTACCCTGCAAATATTCCTCCACGTCCTCTGCAGGTCAGGCAGAAGCCTCCACCCTGGAGAGCAGCCAGACTGAGTGAGACGTGGATTCTTCCCCATCTTGCAGGGAAGTGGACATATGGACGGACCAAGGCTCTGCCGATGCTCAGTACTGAGAGAAGCACCAGCACCACTTGGTGGCACACAAAGATGGAGAGGAGAATTCCACCCAGGAAGGCTTCAGGGAGGAGGGGGCTTTGGGGCTGGCCTTGAAGCCAGAGTGGGGACTGTGAGGAAGGGCACTTTTTGCTTAGGGAAAAGCAAAAATGTTGCCCCATTGCCTTCACCTGCCCACCCGTCAACAAGACTGTGGCTTTCTCAGGAGCAGAGACTTTGTCTTCCACCATGTGGTTGAGCCCTGGGCTAAGTCAAAGCCTTCACAACAATTATACTGGTGGGAAGCCTGAGGCTCAGGCAGAAGTGGTCAGGTTAGAGCTCAAACTCAAGCGCTGGGACTCCAGTGCCTTGAAGTGTGGGGCCCTGTGGATACCAGAGCAGCACCAAGGCATTCACTTGAGCCCTGAGTGAAGAGATGTCCTCCCCAGAATGGGTGGGGATGAATGACAGCCACTGATCCCCTACTGTGCATCAGCTGCTCCTCAAAGAACCCCGAGAAAGCATTTAGCCCCACGTTACAGATGAAGAAACTGAGGCTCCATACCTAGTACAGCATGAGGCCAGGGTCTCTGTAGCTCAGGGGCATGAACGCTGCCCTTTCTGCCCCCGGCTGCAGGCACACCCCTTTCACAGAGAAAATGCAAAGCACCTGGGCTCCCTTCTTCAGTTGCTGAGACCCAGAACTGCCCAGTTCCAGGCTCTTAACATGTCATTGTGAATGCAGAAACACTTTTGTTGAGGTGAAAAACAGAAAGTTCCCAAACTACTAGCTAATAAAAAAAGCTCCCTGATGTTTGGAACTCAACAAACAGGCTTCTGACTCATTTCTTTGTTTTTACTATCACTGACTTTTTGCTCAAATAAAGGTGTTGTGGAAAGAAGAGCTTCACTGTTTCTAGGCTCTGAAGTCAGAAAGGAAAAAAAGAAGGTTTTCAACCGCCTTTGTGGCCTCTTTCTCTGCAGGGAGAGGCAGGTAGAAATGGGAGACGAAGGAAAAAGTGTTGCTTAAGCATATACTTGGTACCCGAGACTGTACTGGGCACTTTACTCACAGCCTCCTTGATGGAACTTAATCTTCCCACCAACCCATTTCACAGCTGAGGAAGCTGAGGCTTGCACAGCCTCTGCCTGGAGACAAAGCCAGTTTGCCGATGGCCTGATTTGTACCCAGAGTCTACGTGTGCCCACGTGCACTTGAGTGCCTGTGCACAAGGAGAGCCAGGTGGGAAGGATCCTGGGCTGGGAGTCAGGTGACCTGAGTTCTAGTCCTACCTTAACCACCAACTTACTTTGTGACCCTAGGAAGTCAGAGATTCTCCTGTCCTCTTCCGGTCCCGGTACTTGTGCCATTGCAGGGACGCCTGGCCCCTGAGCGTGCCAGGCTGCTTCCCGAGGCTCCTCCTCATTGTTCTCTCACTCTCCTGAAAGAGCCTAACTTACGCTGGGGGCCAGGGAGCAGCCAAGAGTCTTAGCTCCACCAGTGCCTTCTGCCCCTGGATCCTACCCTTTTATCCAACATCCCTGCAAAAGGCACTAGGGTGGGCTTGGAACCCTGTCTCCTGGAAGGCTGCAGAGCCCAGGGGCTGACAGCTGGCTTTAGAGCTGGAGACTCAGGGCTGGCTCTACCCTTCAAGGGCCATGGCTCCTGGGACCATGATGCAACCTCCCTGGACTTGAGTTTCTGCCCAATAAAGGGGTCTGCCTCCCAGGGTTGCTATGAGAATAGGCAAGAATCAAGTGCCTTGCACATAGTAAGTGTTCGATGAACTGTGGTTGTGATGATTAATTTAATTACTTCCGGGACTGGTGGTCTTTGAGGTCACCATTTATGATTGTGAAGGTTGCAATCATAAATTGTGAAGGTTGCAATCATTTATGATTGTGAAGGTTGCCCAAGGCACCACCTGAGAGGCTGCAGAGAGCAGAAATCACACCCAGGTTCCATGCAAAGCCACGGGCCTGGAGGAAAGGAGCTCTCTGCAGTTCACGCCAAGGTTCCCAGGGCTGCCCCTGTTCCCCTTGGCACCAGTCAGAGAGGGGTCCCTACGCCTGATGGGATTGAACAGTGCCTGGCTGTAGTGCCCAGAGGCTGAGGGGTGTCCCCTGCACCAAGGGGCCGGAGGGGCAGGCACTCACCAAGCAGCTGGACGCCCCGTGTGAGGCCGTAGACGTCCACCAGGGCCCAGAGCGGGTCGGCCGTGCGGACCCCGCTGAAGAACAGCATAACAGCCGAGTCGTTGATGCGGTGGAAGACACGGCCCTTCTTGTCCACCCAGAATGCGATGATGTTGCCCTCATTGGCAAACTCCTCAGGCAGCGCCTTGGCCCAGAAGCCACTCTGGGACACCAGGTCGGGGCAGGCGTACTTGGGCAGCGAGTCAGGGTGGATGCGGGACGGGTCCTTGCTGGTGAAGCCCAGCCGCAGGGCCCCGCTCCAGCAGCACTGCTTCTTGGTGATCTGGGTGGCAGGGGGTGGCCTCAGCCCACCCTCTCCCACTTGGTCAATCAGACCAAGGGCAGCCTCCCTGGGGTGGACTCCCTGGAGCATCCCACAGCAGCCTGCCCACGATTCCAGCACAGTTCCCTCCCAGGAGCCCTCCCTGCTGGGAAGACAGCAAGGGGTTCCCACAGCCACCGCCCTCCCGGTTCCTTCCTTGTCACACAGGGAGGTTGAGAAAGGCATAAAGAAGAGGGAAGAGGGTCACCAGAGAGGAAAGGCAGGGGCAGGGCGTGGTGCTGGGGGTGGCAGCAGGCAGTGGCTGAGGGGCAGAGTCCAGAGGCCCAGGGGATGCCATGAGGGGAGCAGGAAGCAGGAGGCGGGGGCGGGGGCAGGGGGCAGGCCCACCTTCAGCCTGACTTGCTCGTAGATGAGGACCGGGCGGTTGCTGAAGGTGATGGCGTTGCAGAAGCTGGCCTGCCTCTTGACAGCCTTGTGGCTGAGGTCCATGAGGATCTGGGAGCCCTTGGTGTGCGGGTGGAAGAGCAGCGGTGTGGCTGGGAGCCCCCCGCTGGGCAGCACCGCCGGGCAGTGCTTCTGCTTGTGGTGGCATCGGTGAGAAGTGACGGGGAAGGGGCCCCCGATAGAGTCTGCAAAGGAACAGGCCACGGTGTCAGAGAACTTGGCGGGTCCAAGAGCCAGCCCAGAGTCCCCTTGGGAAGGGCAGAGGCTGGGCATGACCAGAAGTCACCCGGAGCCCAGTTCTTCCACCACTGCCGCCACCCCTTGCCACCATCCTTCTGCCACCATCTCTCACCATCTCCCACTCCACCATCTGCCACCATGCTCTACTGGCTCACTATCCACCACTTCTCCCCTCGGCCTTCCCCATCACCTCCCACCCCTACCCTCTCCCACCTCCTCTCTCCACTAGTATTTACCACCCTCTGCCTTTCACCACCTACCATGGTAGCACATCGCCTTTACTACCGCCCTCTACCACCACTCACTGGCACTCCACCATCCTTGGTTTGTTTATTTATTTTATTCAATAAATATTTATGACATATCTGCTGAATACCAAGCTCTGTCCTCAGCACTGGAGACACAGACATGAAACATACATGGATCCTGTCCTCGAGGCTGTCACTAACTGGCTCTGTGACCTTGGGGAAGACAACACTTCCCTCTCTGGCACAATGGGCGGCCTCTACTCTGTGGCTCCAAGACAAGTCTCAGCAGCACAGGCAGCATTAATTAATACACAGCCTCAGGGGCTGGGGATTCTGGTGGGGCCCCCAAGATCCACGCCCAAGTAGAGCCCGCCCGTCCTGTCATCGTGGGGAAAGAGAACCGTGAAGAATGGAGGAGAAGTGGGTGGAGCCGTAGAAAGCCACAAAACGTGACAGAGGCCTTCTGGGATGTTTCAAATTTTGGTCCTCCAAGGCAGGAATTTAATGATGCAAAGAGCTCGGCATTGGGCCTGCCTCCCCAGACCCTTTCACTCCCTAGAGGAGGAGGAGCGGCTTCCAGGAAGAAGATGGAAGACAGGGAGAAAAGGGAGAGGGAGAGGCCCAGCCCTCTGTGTTGGCTTTGGTCTGCATCCCTCCGTACCACTTTCCATCTCCAATCCCCGCTTCTCCGGAGGCCCCAGACAGCAGTCTCCGAAGCCCCAGGCCAGCCAGACACCCTGTGCATGAGCCCCCGGGCCTCTCTAGAGCAGCTTCCTGCCTGCCAGGCTCACTAGGAGGGGGTGGCATGAGGAGGAGTTCACCTTGTCCTCACCAAGGAGACAAGACGGGAACGGCTAGACAGCGCAAGAGCTTTGGAAGTGGTCAGGCTATGAGGGCTGGAAATGCTCAGAAGAGACCCAGACAGTCCGGAAAGGCTGCCTGGAAGAAGCTGAATGGCCTCTGGATAGTGCAGAGCAGGGGAGGACATTTCAGGGAAGGGGACAGTTGGGGCAAAAGGCAGAGAGTGGCACTGGCTACAGGTGCCCTGCCTGGAAAAGATGCCCACTGGGCTCAGGCCAGCCTCAGACACAGCTTGACTCTTGGTTTCATAAAATATGTGCTGGTGAAAGGCAACATCACACACACATTGTTGAGGTTCACATCCAGAGGTAGAAATGGAAGCATAAGAGAAAAATCACCCCTGCTGTGTGGGTGGCTAACACACCATGGTGCATCTACACAATGGAATACGACTTGGCAGTAAAGCACAATGAACTACCGATATGAATAACAACATAGGTGAATTTCAAAATAACGATGTGAGTGAAATTAGCCTGTTAAAAACAAAGCACACAATTCATGGAGCAACTGCAGGGCTTCCATTCCCTTCAAAACCCTTCCTCTCCTTCCATTTTTTATCAAATTCTAGAAAGTACAAATGAAGCTGTAGTGATCAAAAGCAGATAAGTGGCCCGGGCACCACAGCTCACGCCTGTAATCTCAGCACTTTGGGAGGCCGAAGCGGATTACCTGAGGTCAGGAGTTCGAGACCAGCCTGGGCAATATGGTGAAACCCCATCTCTCCTAAAAATACAAAAATTAGCCAGACGTGGTGGCAGGCACCTGTAGTCCCAGCTACTTGGGAGGCTGAGGCAGGAGAATCACTTGAACCCAGAAGGTGGAGGTTGCAGTGAGCCGAGATCGTTCCACTGCATTCCAGGCTGGGCGACAGAGCAAGACTACGTCTTAAAACAAAAACAAAAACAAAAAACAAAACAAAACAAAAAAACAAAAACAGATAAGTGGATGCCTGCATGGTGGGGGGAGAGAGGCAGGATTACCAGGAGCACAAGGTGACATTTGGCAGTGTGGCTGTGTTCCTTATCTTTTTTTTTTAATGGGTGGTTTTCAGTGGTCTGTGTGTTCCTTATCTTGATGTGGTAATGATTTCATAGGGGTACACTATGTCAAAACTCATCAAATTGGACACTTTAAACATGTGCAGTTTAGTGTATGTCAATTACACCTCCACGAAGCCATTTTTAAAACCCTGCTGAGCTCAGCTGCTGATGACAGCCTTTCCTTTGGGGTTCCCTCTCCCCAGCCTCCACTCAGAATCCATGGAGCAACTGCAGGGCCGCCAATCCCTTCAGAATGCTTCCTCTTCTTCCCACCCATCCTACTTGAGGTCCTGGGGCCCTGGGTAAAGGCACAGAAAACACTGATTCTGGGCAAATATAGTGGAGACAAAGGGGCCAGAGACCCAGCTCCTGGAAGGACATTCCCCAAGGCCTCCCTTCCAGAGAGGACCCCTGCTAATCCCAGTGTTGGGTAGGGGGTTGAGGGTGGGGCTGGGGCAGCACAGGCCCAGCACCCTTGCTGGCAGCACAACAGACAGAGGAGGTGGAGCCAGGAGGACTGTGGTCCAGGGGCACCATGTGCACCCAGGCATGTGGGCTCCAAAAGACACACTCATGGGCACACGCGTACACCTGTGAGCATGAGAAAGTAACCCCAACCCTAGGCCATTCGTCTTCTCCCGTATCCCTGAGACCAGGAACCACACACTTACACGTGTACTGTGACACACACACACAGTCATGTACACATGGATGTGAAAAACAATACATACAAAACACACGCCTATCACACATGGGTCATATGCATCAAATAACAGTGGCAGTCATTTGCCAAGCTCTGAACTAGTTTTACATACACTTACTGGTTTCACTCTTACGGCAAACTTATTATCAACCAATTTACAGGTGACAAATATGTGCCTCAGGGAGATTAAGTGGCTTGCCCAGGGTCACAGAACCAGTAAGAAAGGGACCTAGGAGCCACACCCAGCAATCTGACTACAAGGCCTTTGTTATTGGCTATTAAGCATTAAGAGGCCTCACACCTCTAATTCCAGCACTTTGGGAGGCCAAGGCAGGAGGATCACTTGAGACCTAGGAGTTGGAGACCGGCTTGGGCAACAAAAGCAAGACCTCATCTCTACAAAAAATTTAAAAATTAGCTGAATGTGGTGGTGCGTGCCTGTACTGAGTCCCAGTAGTCCCAGCTACTCAGGAGGCTGAGGCAGGAGGATCCTTGAGCCCAGGGGCTGAAGGCTGCAGTGAGTCATGATCATGCCACTTCATTCCAACCTGGGTGAAAGTGAGACTTTGTCTCAAAAAAATTAAAAGGCATTCATAGCCAAGAATTCATGGATTTGGTGTGCTGGATAAATTTTTTAAATGAAAATTAAAAAATACTCATAACCTATAAACTATGAAAAAAAAAAGGTTCCTTCAGGCTGGGTGCAGTGGCTCACACCTTTAATCTCAGCACTTTGGGAGGCTGAGGCAGGCGGATCACTTGAGGTCAGGAGTTCGAGACCAGCCTGGCCAACACGGTGAAACCCCGCCTCTCCTAAAAACACAAAAATTACACGGGCAGGGTGGCACATACCTGTAATCCTAGCCACTTGAGAGGCTGAGGCACAAGAATTGCATAAACCCAGGAGGTGGAGGGTTGCAGTGAGCAGAGAGCACCACTGCACTCCAGCCTGGGCAACAGAGCAAGACTCTGTCTCAAACAAAAAAAAAAAAAGAAAGAAAAGAAACAAAGTTTCCTTCATATACCACCCAAAACCATCTCATGTTGCACACAGGGCAATACATGGCATTCTATTATGTTGTCTCTATGATACATGTATGTATATGTATGCCGCCAAAACACAGAAATGTAAACCATGTCCTCAGCCCTCCTACATTCCTGTTGGGACACGACAAAACCTGGAAAGCCAATGTTGAGAATGGTTTGGCAGTTTCTCATGAAGTGAAAAACGCCTAACATACGTCCCAGCACTCACTCTTCCAGGTATTTCTCCATAAGAAATGAAAACATGTCCACACAATGACCTGCACACAAATGTACAGCAGCTTTATTCATAATAACCCTGAACTAGAAACAACTCAAACATCCTTCAGCTGGTGAGCAGTTAAAAATGTGGCAGCTCCATGCAATCACTACTCTGCAATAAAAAGGAACATAACCACTGATATACACCAAAAAAATGGCTCTCAAAAGTATGCTACATGAAAGAAGCCAGATGCAAAGGGCTGTATGCTGTACGATTCCATCTGCATGATATTTTGGAAAAGGCAAAACTAGAGAGAGACAGAGATCAGTAGGTATCAGAGAAGGAGAGCAGGGGAGAGATTTGACTACAAAGAGGCAGGAAGGAAGTTTCTATGGCGATAGAAATGTTCCATATCTTAGCCTGGACAACACCGTGAGACCCCATCTCATTGTACAAATAAATATAAAAAATTAGCCAGGCATGGTGTCTCACACCTGTAATCCCAGCTACTTGGGAGGCTGAAGCACGAGGATGGCTTGAGCCCAGGAATTTGAGATTGCAGCGAGCTATGATAGCACCACTGCACTTCAGCCTGGCTGACAGAGCATGATTCTGTCTCTAAAAAAAAGAAAAGAAGGAAATCATGTTCCATATCTTGAGATTGGGGTAGTGGTTACACAACTTGTACATTGTCAAAACTCACAAAACTATACACTTGAAAAGGATGCGTTTTACTATATACATATTATACTTCAATTTAAAAGCTACAACTGGCTGGGTGCGGTGGCTCAGGTCTGTAATCCCAGCACTTTGGGAGGCCAAGGCAGGCTGATCACATGAGCCCAGGAGTTCGAGACCAGCCTTGGCAACATGGCAAAACCCCTTCTCTACAAAAACACTACAAAACTTAGCCAGACATGGTGGTGTACACCTGCAGTCCCAGCTGCTCAGGTGGCTAAGGCGGGAGGATCACTTGAGCCTAGAAAGTTGCAGTGAGCTGTGATAGCACCATTGCACTCTATCCTGGGCAATAGAGCAAGACCCTGTCTCAAACAAAAAATTAAATTTAAAAGTAAAATCTATAATACAACTAACAAGTCACATCTTCATTCAGACGGAGAGAAGAAAGGCTGCACTTTCTCACCACGGCACCCCCATCAGCTCACCCTGGGCAGTGCCTAGGATGTGGCCATCTACCAGAAGACCCCCAATGCTTGGTTGGGCCTGTCACCCTAACCCTTAAGTTCCTTCCACAGCTGTGAAACAGAACAGGGGTTCCCTGCCCCAGGTATGGAGAGAGAGCACGTGGTAGCTGCAAAGCCCCACCCACTGACTACCGTGCCTGTCTTCTGCCAACAGTGTGGGCAGGCCGTTGGGGCAGCCATGGAGGCCAGGCCCGGCCCGGCCTGAGCAGCTGTCCTCAGCCCCTTCTCTCTGTACTCAGCTCGCTGTGTGATCATCGCCCACCGAGCCACCTCTGGGGAGACCACTTGAAAACCCTCTCTGGTGTGCTGGGCATCTCCTGCCATGGACTGTGGGCTCCTGTCACGTGGCAGGCCCCAGCTGCACTCCTGACCTGCCCCTCCCTGTTCCTGGCTCCAGGAGAGCCCCTGAGCACCCCTCACCCCATCTACAAATCCTGCCTCAGGAATAAGCACCCCTGGGTTCTGTACTCTCTTGTCCACCCTGCGGCTACAGCCCTAACTCAGGCCTTGCCACTCTTCTAAACCAGGGCTGGGGCCGCGATGCGCTGTGCCCAGCACTCCTCTGGGGGCGCTGTTCTTATGGACTATGAGTGTCCAGTGTGCAGCCTTCATCAGGGTGACCCCCCTCCTCCCCCACTGCGGCGTCCCTGCTCCTGCTACCCCCTCCTCCATCCCGGCTGGCATTAAAATCTTGGGGGCAGGGAGTGGGGTGGTGAGCAGGAAGCAAAATGAGAATGAACTTTGGACATAGCTCTGATGCCAAGGGTCCAGAGGGGGCAGCTGGAGGTGGGGCTTCCTCCCTACACTATCCAACAGGGTCCCTCCCAGCACTGGGACTATGACCCTTTAAGGTCCCTATTCTACAAATGAAGGAGTTGGATTCAGAATGGTTAAGCAACTCACTTGTGGACACACAGCAGTTATGTGGCAGAACTGGGACTTGAACCCTGGTCTTCCAAGGCCACGTCTGGAGTCCTTTACCCTACTCAGCCTCTGGTACTAGAGCTCCTTTTCCCCACGAGTCCAAGACGGCAGGCACTTCGGGGAAGGCTGTGTGCAGGAGGGGCTGGGCAGCCCGGGCGAGGGGAGCAGCTGCAGAAAGGGCCTCAAAATGGGGGGGCATGTGGGCTGCACAACTGCTCCGCCAGGGGCACACACAACTGGATGGAGCCCCAGTTGTGCCACCTGGCTCTCAGCAGAGCTCCCAGGGAGGGCCCTCAAGTGACAGGTTTACAGGCTTCTTGGGAGTCCCAGTGGGGGCACCCTCCTCAGGCGAGGCTGCTGCTGACACGGTAGAAACTCCCCTGACAGCCCCATTCCTCCTGGGCATTTATGAGCTGCCAGACACAAGCCTGGCCAGCTCTCTGGGTGACCCTCCGCTGGCGGATCACATTCCTGCCTCTCAGCGGGGTCCCAGGGCAGACGCCTGGACACGCATAGCCTCCAGAGTAACCTCCCCATGGCCCCCACCAAGCTCTGCCCCAGAACCACTGGCAGAGCCCCAGATGACCTAGGCTGGGGCTCAGCTGGGCTGCCAAGGAGAGATGGGGGGAGCTCACCACCCCAGCCAAGAGCAAGGCACTGATACTGATGACAGTGCCCAGCCTCTCATGGCTTCAAGGGCAGTGTCTTGATTTATGCCCCCAACGCCACTCTGGCACAGATCCTCTGAAGTTAGGTTTACACATTGAGTGGGGAGCCTAGATCTGAACCCAGGGCTGGCTGCCTCCAAACCTAGCAGCTCTGCCACTAACTGTACGACTTTGGGAACCTCACTTTCCTCATCTGTAAAATGGGGTCATGGCAGGCTTTCATGGGATTCTTGTGAGGATTAAAATAGATGGTGTATGTAAAACTCAGTAAGTAGTTGCTATTATTATTATTACTATTTATATCATTCTGCTTTCCTATCCCCACACCTTTGCTCAAGCCATTCCCTCTGCCTCACCTGCGCCTCTCCAAACCCCACCTATCTTTCAAGGCCCAGCTGAAGCCCACTGCATCCAAGATCATCTTGTTCTGAACCTGTGGTCCTGAATACCAGTGCTGGCATCATCATCTTCATCCAAGAGACAGTCTCGTCTCACTTTCTGGGCAGTGGGGCGAGGCACAGAGAATGAGCATTGGAGGCAAGAGGCCCTGGGTTCAAACCCTGACCAGGCCACAGACTTGCTGTGTGACTTTGGACAAGTTGCTTCACCTCTCTGAACCTTGATTTAGTTCTCTGTAAAATGAAGCTCATCATAGCTGCCCTGCCCACCTCTCTAGGCTGTAGTGAGGCCCTGGTAAGTTTATAGATGTGAAAGAATTTTGCAAACTTTAACAAATGATCTCAACATAAGGTCTTTTTTAAAAATATAAAAGCAAACATAACTACTGCAGGAAATGATCAGCTCATTTCAGTCCGGGGGAGACCAGGAACTTCAGTCTTATTTTACCCCAAACGTCCTAATCTCAGATTGCCAGGGTGGTCCTGATATGGACTCGCTTATCTCCATTAACTGAACAGGGCTCCCTCTGGGGGAAAGGATTTAGGAGAATGGTTGGAAAGCTGGGGATGCCTGACTCCTGGTGGGAGAAGGACAGGTGGGGATGGAACTTGGGGGACAGAGATGATTGTAAAACTGGGCAGAATTAAACTTCTTTGGGTTCCCTAAAGGGGCCTCCACCTCCCACACCTGTCTCTGATTTCCAGACTTGGCCCAGGCCCATTTCTGTGCTGGGAACCTTTCCTTCCTCCTTCCCACCTATATATCTGCCTTTCTCATGCATCCTTTGGACGTAGATTTTTCCCAGAAGTCTCTCTGACCCCCAGACTAGGTTAGGGGCCTTACTATGGACCTTTGAGGACCCCATAAGCCCCCTAACAGAGGATCCATCACCAAGCAGCCTTTCCCAAACCTCGTTCTTACACAAGATTAAGCCCAGATACCCCGAGGCACTTGTATGCAATGCATTGACTTGTCTCTTCTGCATCCAGAATGGTTTTGGTTCTATGCCATCCTCAGGAGAGTTGAGAAGTCACTCCCATCAGCTTCTGTGTTCTGCAGAGTAGCACTGCACTGGGAAAGGCTGCAAGGTTATTTGTGCCTGTCTTTCCCCCGATGGACTGTGAGCCTCCCTAGTGCAGAGACCACTTTCTTTTTTGTTTGTTTGTTTGTTTTGAGACGGAGTCTGGCTCGGTCACCCAGGGTGGAGTGTCATGGCATGATCTCGGCTCACTGCAACCTCAGCCTCCCAGGTTCAAGTGATTCTCCTGCCTCAGCCTCCTGAGTAGCTGGGATTACAGGCGCAAGCCACCACACCTGGCTAATTTTTGTATTTTTAGTAGACGGGTTTTACTATGTTGGTCAGGCTGGTCTCGAACTCCTGACCTCACGATCTGCCCGCCTAGGCCTCCCAAAATGCTGGGATTACAGGCGTAAGCCATGGTGCCCAGCACCATTGTCTTTTTTACTACTGTATCCCTATAGCCTAGTTCACAGCACATAGCAGGTCCTCAATAAAAGTTGCTGAATGAATTGCTAGTGTTTGATTCTTCTATCTACTGATGAATTGGCAAGAGTTCAGGCAGCACCCACTTTGTGCCTTGCCCTTTCTGGTGTCCAGGAGAAATTAGAAAAAGAAAGGAATAAAGGGAGCAGCTCCCTTCCCTGCCTAGCATGCCTGACTACAGCCCTGCCTGCTCAAGAACCTTCAATAGCGCCTCACTTGCCAGCAGTAGAAAAGAAGTAGATAAGGAAGGCCATGAGGGTTGATTCTTTCTTGTGTATCAAATGCTGCAGCATTTGCCCTTCATACACAACCTGATCACACCCTCCAATCCCTGCAAGGCAGGTGTCTATGGGAACAGCCTCTAAAATGGCCCCAACAATCCCTGCATCCACCCGTTGGCATTCAGGCCCTTGTGTGACCCCTTCCCCTTAAGCGTGGGTTGGACCTAACAGGTAGCTTCAAATGAATAGAATACAGAGGAAGTGGCTGGTGCAGTGGCTCATGCCTGTAATCCCAGCACTTTGGGAGGCCAAGGTGGGCGGATCACCTGAGGTCAGGAGATCTAGACCAGCCTGGCCAACATGGTAAAACCCCGTCTCTACTAAAAATACAAAAAAATTAGCCAGGTATGGTGGCAGGCACCTGTAATCCCAGGTACTTGGGAGGATAAGGCAGGAGAATTGCTTGAATCCAGGAGGTGGAGGTTGCAGTGAGCTGAGATCACACCACTGCACTCTAGCCTGGGTGAGAAGAGTGAGACTCCGTCTCAAAGAAAAAAAAAAAAAGGAATACAGAGGAAGTAACGGAATGTCACACCCAAGACTGGGTTATAAAAAGACTGTGGCTCCCATCTTGGTTACTGTCTTGCCTCTCCTGAATTGCTCCCTCCAGGGGAAGCCAGCCGCCACGGTGTGGGGCCGCACCACGGAGAAGCCCGTGTGGCAAGGGACCAAGGACTGCCCATAGCCACGTGAGTAAGCTTGGCAAGCCTTCCGATGCAGCCACAGCCAACAATGTGACTGCAACCTCATGACAGACATGAAGCCGGAGGCACCTAGCTAAGCAGCGCAGAGATTCCTGAGCCACAGAAACTGGGAGATCATTAAATTTTTGTTGTTTTAAGCTGCTAAGTTTGGAATAATTTGTTAAGCAGCAATAGATGACTAAAACAGTATCAATAGTTCCATTTCACAGATAAGGAAACAGAGGCTCTGAGAGGTAATAACTTGCCCAAGGTCACATAGCTGGTAAGTGGTGGAGCTGGGCTCTGAACTCAGATCTGTCGCACTGGTGCAGAGGTTCCTCCTTGGGCCCCAGCTAGCTGACTAGCATGCTCAGTCCCCTCTCTCCTCCTAAGTCAGTTTCTCCATGAACACCGCAGCCCCTGTGCATGCCCAGAGTGGGGGCCATGTTAGCACCCTAGCACCTCCCACAGGGTGCCTGGCGTGTGAACAGCAGGTCCTGCTGCTCTCTGGCAGATGAATGAACTCATCATGACAGGGTGGGTGAAAGAAAGTGGCAGGGAATGGGCAAGACTGGCACCTTCATAGCCAAGTTAATCCCCAGCTGAGCCTCCTGCTCTCACTCACTCTGCAACATCCCCATCCTGACATTTCTAGCAGCCAGAGGTGTATACAGCTGTGCCTCCCAATTCCTCACCGCTCTGGGAGAAGGACCAGTCCTCCTCCTCTCCCTCTTGGGTCCCACCTCAAGATTCCAGAAGGGGACTCCAAGTGTTAATTCTTCAGGGCTCAGCTCCCAATTCCTGCCCCTGTCCTTCCAGCATCTCCCCAAAGCCCCCCAGGCCAGGCCTGGAGAATGAGGGGAAGTGCAGACCAGTAACATCAGCACCCCTAGCTCCCCATATCAAATCCACAGTCATGCATGTGTATATGTGTGCACACACACAGATGGCATGTGTGCCTCATGGCAGACACAAGCAATGTTGTGCAGGCCCAGCAGGGCTGGAGGACACAGAGGCAGCAGGTGTGTATGTGTGTGTGCATGCATGTATGTGTATGTGTGCGTGTGTGTGTTTATGTGAGCACTTGTGGGTGTATGTGTGTGTGTATGTGTGCATGAATGTGTGCATGCATTGTGTATATGTGTGCATGTGCATGTGTATATATGTGCGTGCATGTATGTGTATGTGTGTGTGCATCTGTGTATATGTGTACACATGTGTGTGCATGTGTGTAATGTGTGCGTGCACGTGCGTTGTGTGTGTGCGTGCACGTGTGTATGTGTGTGCATGTGTGTGTGCATGTGTGTACATGTGCGTGTGTGTGTGCACATATGTGTGTGCATGCACTGGAAAGCACACACAGGCCTAGAGGAGCCTCCACAAAAACCTTCATAAAAGCACACTCTGTGGAGTGCTTACTATGTACCAGGTATACTGCCCTTAGCATCCACTGGCTCACTTAATCCTTCCTACAATTCTACAAGGTAAAACTTAACCTTCCCAATTTACAGAATGGACGCTGAGACGCAGACAGATGAAGGGACTGACCCAAAGTCACACAGCCAGCAAGAGCAGAAGAGGATTCAAACTCTCCCCAAGAACACCTGCTCCGCTTTCCCTTCCTCTCCAAATACTGCCTGGCCTCACTGCCCAGCCCTGGCCTCACCTCCCTGATGGCTCCCCCACCCACCCCTCAGGCCACCTTCAGCTCCAACTGCCCTGCCGTCCAGCAGGCAAGGGCCTCTGTCCACTCCACACTCTTCCCCGCTACCCACTGACCCAGCATCTGCTGGGAGCCACTGCATGCCAGGCGCCAGGCTGAGGTAAGGGAATGCAGAGCTAGAGTGACCCAATGCCCACCTTCCCAGAGCCCACAGGCACGAGCGGGGTGTGGGGATGTGCACCTTCAAGCTCCAGAGCTCCCCTTGGTCTAAGCCCCCCAGAGCTGCTGCCGGGAGATAGGTGGCTCCCTCTGCTAATCTTGGGTCTCAAAAGGCCACTGGATGCCTTCTCCGCTGCTGCCTGCTTGAGGATTAAGGAACCCAAGAACTGTAAGTGGGGGACCGGCTGCAGAAGGAACAAGGCCTGGCTTCCTCGCTGAGGTGCCAGCTGTGTGGCCTCGGTTAGCCATTTCCCTTTCCTGGCCACAGCATCTCCCTCTGTGACAGGAGGGGGTGGGAGCCAATGTCTTGGGTCCCTGTACGCCAGCATCCTCTGACACTCAGGCTTGTTAAATCCAGAGACTAACCTGAGGGTGACATGTATGTCTGGGTGCATGTGCGTGTGTCACCCACACAACAGCCGTCAGCAAGGGGTCCATTCCTTGCCCTGAGGGAGCATTGAAGGGCGGTGAAAGAGGAAGGGGGGAGAAAGGAAGAAGAGAGGACGGCAGAGGCGAGAGGAGGGGGGCCTCCCAGTGTCACTGCTGCCTCCCTCTTCGCACTACCCTTCCCAACCCTGTCAGCCTGCCCTCAAGACCAGGAGCAGCTCTGGAAACCTGCCGGATGGAAGAGATCAGGCATGTAACCGCTAAAACCATTTTCCAAATGGGAATTCATTTCCCCATGGGTCTCCTGCCAGGCTGGTCCCAGAGGAGCCCAACTCCTCACCACCAGCCCCACTACACACACACACACACACACACACACACACAGAGGCATGGCACAGACACAGAGTACCACAGATGTGGCTGGCCCCCGCATGGAAACACAGGCACGGCAACACACAGTCGCTTCAATCCACATTTAGAGACACATCACACAGGTACACAGAGATCTAAAACACAGATACACATCTGTTGACATCAGAAGCTCAGAGAGCCAAAACACATCCACAAACAAAACACACAATTAGATAACCCCCGACACACATACAGAGTCCTAGGTCCTCCTGTCACCCTTCCCTCACCCACTTTAACGCAGCAATCCAAAATGTTTGGCCTGAAACAAGCCGAAAGTCCAAGGCCCTAAAGAAAATACAATCAGCCAAGCGCGGTGCCTCACACCTGTAATCCCAGCACTTTGGGAGGCCGAGGCGGGTGGATCACGAGGTCAGGAGTTCAAGACCAGCCTGACCAACATGTTGAAACCCCTTCTCTACTAAAAATACAAAAAATTAGCCGGGCATGGTGGTGGGTGCCTGTAATCCCAGCTACTCGGGAGGCTGAGGCAGAGAATTGCTTGAACTCAGGAGGAGGAGTTTGCAGTGAGCTGAGATCGTGCCACTGCACACCAATCTGGGTGACAGAGCAAGACTACATTTCAAAAAAAAAAAAAGAAAGAAAAGAAAAGAGAATACAATCAAGGACCATTTCAATGTGTCTTCAGGAGCCCAGCTATAGGCTACGGCACCTCTAGGAAGGAGCAAACCCCTGCATCTCCCACTGGCCCCAGCTCATTTCCCAGAAGAAGGTGAAACCAGAGCCTCTGGGGCAGCCAGGGCGTGTGTACAGATGTGGGCACATATGGGTGTGGACGCATGAGGACGCATATGCAAGGGTTCTGATGGGGGTGGAGGTTGGCTGTGTGGGCACAGCCAAACACTCCCTCTCCAGACCTTCCAACTCCTGTCCCCTCTGCTTGTGCAATGGCCAAGGCCAGGGCCAGCTTAAGGGAGGCCCCGCCTAGGAGGGCGGTCCTGGCAAAAGGGTGGAGGCCAAGGCAGATGGGGCATTTGATGAGCACTCACTGATGGCCACGTAGCCTGGATGCCCAATTCCTAGAGTTCTCAGAGTACCGCAAGTGATCCTCCTGCCCCCAGGGAAATGGGACAAATGAGAGGGAGGGACTATGACCCTGGGCCCAGGATGCCTTTCCAAGCCCTCTTGATTTTCCCCATGTTGAGTTCTCTGCTCACATGATTCATGTAATCCTCACAATAATCTTGTTTTCTTTTTTCTTGAGATGAGGTCTCGCTATGTTATCCAGGCTGGTCTCGAACTCCTAGGCTCAAGCAATCCTCCCACCTCAGCCTCCAAAGTGTCTGGGATTGCAGGCGTGAACCATCAGGCCTGGCCTGCACAGCAATCTTAGAAGGAGGATGCTATTACTAGCCTCATTGACAGGTGAGAAAACTGAGGCTCGGGAAGACATTTGCCTTCCTTACAAAACACATCTACCCACTCCCAGAGCATGAGCTAAGGTGGTCTCACCCTCTAGGGAGCCTGTGCTCCAGGCAGCTGGAGGACAGTGTACTATGTCCTGAGCCTGCTCTGAGAGCCTCTCTGTCCTTCCCAGACCACAGGCTTGCCCAAGTCTGACTCCAGTGGAAAATGCCAGTCGGCTCCAGACCCTCTGCCAACAGGCCCCGCTGGGGCCAGCAAGCCCAGAGAAGAGCCCCCACCCCACGGATGGGCAACGCCAGGCTCAGGTCAGCCCAATCCAACTCTCCGGCCAAGGCCCAGGCCACTGGCAGTGCCCCTGGCCTGGCTCCGGATTATGTGTCTTCCAGGGCCTTCCATCTGTCACTTAGCCCTCCATACCCAGGACAGAATTCATTTCCTTTTAAGAGAGCCAATGATCTGCTTTTCCTACATCTTTCCCTGTCTTTTTTCTTTTTTAATTAGAAATTACTCTCCCAAAGTCCAGAGCCTGGAAGGGAGAAGCCACCTGGTCACCAGTTCCGGCTACAGCTGCCCACGCGCTCCTGCCACCACCCTCCTTCCTTCCTGAGCCTCTCCCAGCCTCCTCAGTGCCCACTGGACTCGGCAGATGGACACTGTCCCACCTCCTAATACCCCGTCCAAGCAGGGAGCAGGGTACATAGGGGAGTGCGTCAGGGACTCCCCAAGGTCAGCCTATTCTGTTCTGGCCGGTTTGTAAAGGAACCCCAGTTCCCAGGGCCCAGGGAAGACACACAAGTCCCTAGGTAGGCTTCTCCTCTCCGGGTCTGCTGCCACATTGGCCATGGCGCTCCAAGACCACAGTACTAGAGCTAGGGGAACAAGAGGACAGGGGTTGGAGCAAGCAGGAGCTCTGCAAATGGGGAGCCAACCAGTGGCCCCTCTCTCTTTCACCCCTCCAGCTCCAGGCTGTGGGTCTGTCTGACCGTGGACGTGACCTGCAGGGCTCAGAAGTTCTCTGGCCTCCCCCACAGAGCACACACTTGGAAAAGCGAGGTCAGGCACTGTGGGGTGCTGTCACTTGCACACCCGTGTGCTTAGGCACAAGCCGGCACAGGTGCACACCCACGGGCACAGACACACACGCACACTCAGCACACATGTGGGTGCCCACATGTCTTTGAGGGGCTCCAGCATAGAACACAGCACCACCTCCAAGGCCCACATTCCAGAGCTGACAAGCAGGTCCCCTCAGCTGTCTAACTAACTGTGGCTGCCTCTGTCCCGGGAGAGGTGGGTAGGGACACCCAGGACCTCGCATCCCACTTGGGGACTAGTCAGCACCTTGGTAAGAGGACATGGAGGTAAGAGGACAAGGAGACTTTGTGGGGAGCCACAGCTGCCTGACCTCCCACCATCAGTGGGAGGGCGCCACTGTCAGGGAAGGCACCCCTCTTCCTGCTCTACCCAGCTCCCTTGCTGCCCCCACCCCAGTGCCCACCACCAAAAGGTGCCCCTCACACAGCCCCAGACCCCTCCATGGAGTGAGAAGTCGGGGCATGACCAAGCCCTCAGCCCCAGCGCCCCTCCGCCGGGCGTCTCCAGGCTGGGATGGGCGGGCCCGCAGGCATCCGCGGGGCCTTACCGTGGAGAGTGCTCCGGGTGATCTGTCCCCCCATCTCCGGCGGCGGGCAGTGCTGCCACCTCTGCTGGGCCGGCCGGCTGGTCACCGAGTCGCCCCGGCCGGCTGCTCCCCTCCTCCTCCCCCGTCTCCTCCCCCGCGGGCGGAGACCGGCATGGCAGGGCCGAAGCCCCTCCCGCGCCCCCACGCGCCCCCTCCCGCACACGCGCACGCCGCCCGCACGCGGCCAGCCGGCCACACGCGCACGCAGCACGCACACCCCTCCGGCCGCCGCCTCCCCGCTCTCACCCACTCCAGTCTCCCCACCTCCCGCGCTGGTACAGCCGATGGGATCTGTCATGTTTATTTACATAAGGAGGAGGAGACTGGAGGCTTCCTGAAATAGCAGCGAGCTCCAGAAAGCGAGCAGAGGCGCGCACACGCACACACATCCCCATCACACACAGCCCCATCTCAGGGACGTAGTGACACACACAGCCCTCCCTGAACGCCCAGGCCGACAGCCATTCATTCACTAGCCTCATGCACCTACTACATGCAGAGGTCCTGCTAGGTGAGAGGGGACCCCCTGGGAAGCAAAACAGACATTGTCCCTGCCTTCAAGAGGTTCACAGTCAAGCTGATGGAGCTGTTAACCAAGTGCTAACACGGTTTCTGTCTTCTTCCAGGCTCTGTTCCAAGGGCTTTGCAAGTATTAACTCCTTTGGTCCTCACAGGCTGAATGATGAGGTCAGTATTACAGTCATTATCAACAGATACCATCTCTAAGATGATGATGATGGTCTTATAGATGAGAAAACTGAGACAAAGAGAGGCTGCTCACCTCAAAGGTGGCAAGGCTGGAATGCAAACCCAGGCAGTGCAGTACCAGAATCCAGGCTTTTCCCCCACACCAACCTGTCCCTTTAACCATGCACATACACATACACACACACCACACACCCCAACACAGACCTGCACTATTCTTCTGCATCATGTCACACAGATGTGCATATACATGGGCTCATAAGCACTTGGGAGCATTCACCACTGAGCGCACTCAGCCATCTACTGACCACCAGACATGTACTCACATGGTTACATACACACCTCTGAATGTCCACAGTCAACATATGCCTGCTTCCACAGACTCACAAAGTTTCTAGAGAAATCTTAAGGTGAACACTGGCACCCCACACTCAGGGAAGAGGGAAAGGTGGGAACAGAGGGGGAAGAGGGAGGCTGGGATGGCAGGCCCCTCCAGCCCTGGGCAGGCATACCGGGAGCCCAGATCATCATCAAGAGAGCAGCTGCCATGATATGAGCATGCACTGTGCACCAGGAACTGTGTGGGTGACAGCGGCTATGATGATATCTGTTTTACAGAGAAGAAAGTAGAGGTTCTGAGACGCTAAGGAGCTTGCCTGAGGTTACCCAGCAGGTCACAGGCAGGACCAGGACTCAGGCCATGTCTGAAGGACAATGTCACCATCCAACACAAGCTCAGGGGCCTCTACCAGGAGAACAGGACAGCACCCTCCACCCTGGCCCTGGCCCGGACCCCAGCCCCTGTCCTCAAGGTCTGGGATCTTGGACCCCAGGGAAAGGGCTGGGTGGGAAGAGAAAGCCAGTGGGCAGGTGGGAGGACAGAGGGGTAGGGGCTGAGGAAGGGGCCATGGGAAAGGTGGAGGCTGCCCCACAGCAGATGGAACTCAGAGGCCTGGGCCCTGTAAGGGACTGGACTGGGTCCTGAGCCCACAGCTCAAGACCCTGCTGCTCCCACTTCTGAGTGGGTCTGGGGAAGTGGTTAGGAGAATAAGGAGGGACATTCAGGCCTGACCTACAGTCATTAGCAGAGGGCTGGGCAGGATCTGGGGGAGAGCAAGCCCAGTCGGCCGATGCTCCCCTGAGCCAGAGGCATGCCCACGACTTCCGGGAGAAGCCACGACACCCGAGTCCACACAAGGCAGCCCACTTTCCACAGGCACATACCGGCTCGTGGCTGTGCAGAGTCACACGTACACACACGCACACACTTCCTGGCACACGTACCCAGTTCCCATGGGGGCGGGAAGCTAAGTCAGTCTGACAAGGAGAAAGTAAGCCAAACTCCTTTTGTCGGATAATGATCATAATAACAGCAAACACGAGGCCTTACGGCGTGCTCCACACTGCCCTGAGCGTGTGACGCATTTAACTTGCTCAATCCTCACGACAACCCTAAGAGATCAGTGTATGTGTATGCCCATTTTACAGATGAGGAAATTGAGGCCAAAAGAAGATGCTTTGGAGGCTGTTCCTGTAGCAGCAGAGTCACCCTCCACACCCTGCCTGCCTTTTAATACACCCGGCTGGCCCCTCGCCCGCCAACCCCTCGCACATGCCCAGCCTGGCCTTCCTATGGCCTCACACCCAGACATCAGCCTCCCTCTCACCTTGGTTCCTGCCTTCTCCTCACTTGGAATGCCCCCTTCCCATCACCCAGCACTGGAACACTTCTTCTGGGAAGCCTCCCCAGGGCCCTAGGTAAGAGTAAGTCCCTGTTCTTGGCACTTATATTTCCTCTGAGCTCCTGAGCTGGGCATCTCCTAACCCTTACCTTACTCTGTCCTATACAGAGAGAGCCATGGCCTGGCTGGGGCCCTATCTGCTTGCCCCAGCTTCTCCTGGGTGCATCTCAACCATTTAATTCAACTCTACCCACATTTATTGATCCCCTACTATGTGTCAGACACTAAGGATGCAAGGGTGGTCCTCGGTGGCAGGTCCTGGCTCTCGTAGACTTCCAGTCCAGAGGGAAACAGACATTTATCAAGTAGCCTCACTAAGGAGCACATCATCACAACCTGAGAAAAAGGGTCTGAAAGAAAGGAGCAAGGTTCTGCGAGGCTCAGGACAGGCTTTCCTGAAAAGCAACAGTGAAGGCAAGATCTGAAGGCTAATGGCCCTGTGCTGTGGAGGTGGCTTAGGGGAGAGAGTGAGTACAACATAGGCAAACGCCCTGTAGCTGGAGGGAGCTGGTGTGTTCCAGAAGCAAGGTTGGTATGGAGCAGGGTGAGCAGGAGGAGCCTCAGGAAATGCTCCATTGCCGAGCCAGGATGGGTCAGGGATACACCAGGAGGGTCTTGAGGAGCAGGGTGAAGACTCTGGCCTTCTTCCTGAGAGCAATAGAGAAGTCCTGCAGCACAGAGGCAACAGACCAGACCCACATTTCAGAAAGTCACTGTCCCATCTGGTTGTGAAGGGTGAGGGAGGAGACAGGAGGCTCAAGGGGAGGGGCCAGCAGCAACATCCCGCATCCCGCACCCCGCAGGGTGAGCTTTGCCTGACTTAGCCTCACTCCCCTCAGGCTTCACATCACTCCTGCCCCTGCCTGGAGCAGGCACTCAGAAAACATCTCACAAACAGACCTGAAATCATGTCATTTTCAGACACAGTACTGTGGGAAAGCAGCCAAGTGGTAAGCAAGCAGGGATGGGGGCAGGTTTGGGGCTCCACAAGCTGGGAGTCCCTCAGATGAGCAGCAGCCCCAACTCTGGCCACTTGAGTGAAACAGAACAGAGAACTGGGAGGTGGCCCGAGTGGCCCCCAGGCCTTCGACACTGCAGTCTAAAGGGGTTTTCCCACAGAAGTATGAGCCTGTTTCCCACAATCACTTCCCCAAATAGGATGTGGCAATCAATGTCCTGTGTCTGAGGCTTCCCTCTCCTGTCACTTCCTCAGGCAGTGTCCAGGACCTCTAGAGGGAGAGGCAGCCCCGGGATATGGCAAAAGAGCTGCACCCCTTCTCTGTTTTATTCACTGGGGCATCCCATAAAATTTCATTTGGGGCCGGGCGCAGTGGCTCAACGCCTGTAATCCCAGCACTTTGGGAGGCTGAGACGGGTGGATCACTTGAGGTCAGGAGTTCAAGACCAGCCTTGCCAACATGGTGAAACCCCATCTCTACCAAAAATATAAAAAATTAGCCGAGCATGGTGGCACACGCCTGTAATCCCATCTACTGGGGAGGCTGAGGCAGGACAATCGTTTGAACCCGGGAGGTGGAGGTTGCAGTGAGCCAAGATTGTGCCACCGCACTCCAGCCTGGGCCACAGAGCGAGACTCTATCTCAAAAAAAAAAAAAAAAAAAAATTCATTTGGCCAAAGGATTCTGTTACTAAAAGGGTGAGAAAATCACTAACATACATCATTCATTCACTTATTCATTCATCAACCATTCACTGAGTGCCCACTATGCACCAACTGGTGAGCAGGACCCAACTCCCGCCCTGCAGAAGCCAGGGGTGTAAAACGGGCACGGATGGGGAAACAGGCAGTTCCAGATCCCAGCAGGAGCCAGGCTGGGATTGAGGAATGAGGTTCTTTCAGCTCTGGCTAAATGATCTGTGTTCCATTCTGTAGCCGCACTTTGGAAAGGATGTGAAAGGGGAATGGAGAGGCTATAAGCAAATATATAGCAGAAGCTACAAATGCTACCATTTATTGATCGCTTACTGTGTGCCAGGCACTGTGCTAAGTATCTTATGTATCAGCCAATCCCAAAACTTCCCTTCTGGAGTTATAATCATCCCCATTTTCAGGCTATAAAACTGAGGCTTAGAGAGGTTATTCTGAAGGCAAGACAAACGAGGCTTCAAACCCAGACCTGCCTGTCATCAAAACTCATGCTCCATCCAGGAAAGGGCAAAGGGCAGGGGGCCCTCTTGCTTAGAGGAGAGAAGACAGGGGGACAATGGACCGTCTCCTTAAGGAAGCAGAAGGGTTCTGTACGGCAGCAGAGCCTAGATGTTTTCCAGTGGACAGAAGATGACATTCCAGGGATGAAGCCTAAATGCAGGCAGAGGACAGGCAGTAAGGCTGGACTTCACATCCGCTAACAGGTGACCCAGACAGACACTGGAGATGTCATCCTGGAAACTGTGAAGAACACAGACCCACATATGACCTGGGTGGGGACTTAATACCTCAAAGTGTGCAGGCAGGAAGCAGGGCTGGCTGTGCCCCTGGGGGCCTGGTCTGACAGAATCCCCAGCTGCATCTGTCCTCTCATGCCATCTAGGGAACCTTAGGCCCCTTGGCTTTCTGAACCCATTCAGCTCCCAAGGCCCTCCCCACCACTATAGCTGTCCCTCCTTTCCCTGCCATCTCCTGTCCCCTGACCCCTTTCAGACAGCTCCTCTTCCCTTGGGTGCCATCTTGGTTTCCATGATGGTCTACCCAGCTCAAGGCTTTCCTCACCAAGTCCTCTCTCATCCAGGTTCCCCAAGGCCTAGCACCTCATTCCCAGCCTAAACCTGCCCTCGCAGAATTCAAAGTCTAAGGCAGA
Source organism: Hylobates moloch (assembly GCF_009828535.3). Lineage (NCBI taxonomy): Eukaryota > Metazoa > Chordata > Mammalia > Primates > Hylobatidae > Hylobates > Hylobates moloch. The sequence goes on from NW_026652278.1 coordinate 30,031,947, forward strand.
GCCAGCAACTCCAGAATAAAACATGGAACAAATTCACTGGGGAATAGAAACCATCAGAGTCACAGTCACCAAGCTCTCTAAGGGGGAAGAGCCTCCAGAGAGCACTGGGGCCAGCCCCTACCTTCAAGCAGGCAAAGAAGTTCTGGGCCCACTTTACAGGTGTAGCAAAGAAGGCCCAATAAATGATAGAGACTTTGCCAAGGCCACACAGGGGATGGAAGGCAAGGAGGACTGGGACCCAGGAGTAATGTCTTCTGCTGCTATACCTAACATGACATACAAATCCGGGCATCAGGAGGTATAGAAGACAACACTGGACAAGGGAGGGGGTAACTTCTTTTTATGAAGTAGGGGGAAGTGACTAGGGTCTGGGGAGGCCAGGAAGAGGAGGTGACCCTGCTGTGGAGGAGCTGGGAGGCAGCCCCTTGCTGCTATAGTGTTACCTTCATCAAGAACAAGGGATAATTTGATTGAGCTGATGAGCTGCCTCATCAGTATTTGAGGCTTATGGCCATCCTGCCAGGGCCCCATCCTCTCTACCCATTAGGCTGGGCCTGGCACCAGAGAATAGAAAGCAGGGAACCCCAGCTGAAAGCTTCCTCCTATGCCCAGAGCCAGGACAAGAGTGGAGGCTGCTGCCTCAAGTCTGGAAGAGTGAGAGATGAGGAGGGAGAGGAGAGCAAAAGTACCCAGAGACGGAGAGTGCAAGCCATGTGCTGCAGAGAAACTGGAGCCAGGGAGCCCAGAGGGCGTCCTCGGGGGCTGGGACAGGTGCCCCAGCCGTGACAGCTGCCAGCCGCCCAGGAGGATGGGAACACAACAGGTGCAGAGGCGGGGTGGAGACTGAAAGGGAATCTGAGCAAACAGAACCTGGACGGAGTTGAGGTCCCTCCCTGCCAAGGCCCACTGCCAAGCAGCCCTTTCTCGGCCTCTCCAAGACACAAACACACCTGCTCGTGCTCCCCAGTTCCAGGCCTCAGGGCCAGCATGGCCAGCCTAGACTGGACAGAAGGGCCACCATGCATGCCAGGCAGAAAGGATGGAACAAGGAAGAAACCAGGTTTCTATTCCCAGGACAGAGTGTGCCAGACAAAGCCCACACCCACTGAGTCCCTAGCTGGAGGCAAACATTTGCCTATGATAAGATCTGTGTCACAGGTCAGGAAGGGTGGATGGATGTGCCCACCCCACCCACGTGGAGAGTGGGAGCTCTGGTCTTCAGGTTAGACGGGCAAGCTACTGAGCTTCTCTGAGCCTCTACCAACTCTTCTCCATGGTGGAGATCACATGGCCCAGGAACTTGTGAGAACTGAATAACATAACACCTGTGAGGGCCACTGCCTGGCTCCATCCATAACAGCAACGCTTGAGAGTCAGACAACTCGGGAATCCACGTAGAACTGGAAGGACTAAAGTCTCTGTCCCAGCCTTGGAGAAGAGTGACTTGGGATGCAGGATATGCGTACAGCACTAAGAATACAGCCAGGCGCGGTGGCTCGTACCTGTAATCCCAGCATTTTGGGAGGCCGAGGCGGGCAGATCAGCTGAGGTCAGGAGTTTGAGACCATCCTGGCCAACATGGTGAAACCCTGTCTCTACTAAAAATACAAAAATTAGCCAGGCGTGGTGGCACACCCCTGTAATCCCAGCTGCTCGGGAGGCCGAGGCAGGAGAATCAATTGAACCCGGGAGGTGGAGGTTGCAGTGAGTCGAGATTATGCCACTGCACTCCAGCCTGGGTGACAAGAATGAAAACTCTACCTCAAAAAAAAAAAAAAAAAAAAATACATGTTACCCCAAGGCGGAGAAATAGAAGACCTGCTTTAATAAGAAACATTTACTCAGTACCCGCTTACTCTGCACCAGGCACGTTCTAAGCTTTGCATGTATGATTGCATGCGTGCCTCACATGCAAATGCCATTTCAGAGCACGGGGTAGCAGTCAGTTCTTCTAAGGAAGTAGATTAAACAGTCCCTTGTCACCTGGTTAGTGCTGCGCTTTTGTTCAGGAATAGAATGAATTTTAAACTGGAAGCTAGCCTTTGTCCCAGCAATCACAAGTGATAAATTAGCAGGGTCTGAATGCATAAGATTTGCTCCCTACACCAGAACCTGGATGGGGAGGGTGAGGAAGGGCAGGCGATGAGACTTTATGGGGAGAGGAGACACAGAGAAATAAGGAGACCCAGGGTGACGCAGGAGACAGGACGAGCGCGGGATGTGCTGGAACTAGACATGGGCCTCGTCCATCCGAGATGCGGAAACACACTCTGCTGATCCCTGCTGGGCCTGCCTGGATTATGAGAAAAGCTGGCAGCTGATAACGGGAGGTTAAATCCCTCCTCCACAGGCAGAGATCCTCCTCAATCCATCCCTCCCTTCACCTCCACCCCACGCACACACTCACACTCACATACACACCTTCAGCCCCCCCCCCCACGGCTCAGCCTATGCTCCTGGTGCCCACTCCTTCTTGTGTCAGGCCTCCAGCTAGCTGAAACCACCCCAAAGCTGGGAGGCCCCCCTCCTTCCTCTGGGTATTCTGCTTCCTCTGGCTCTTGCCTGCTTCCTGCCTTTCCCAGGTCCAGCTTACAGAGGGATGGCCAAGCCCAGGACCAGCTGACTTGGCCTCCACTTCTGCTCCCATGCCCTGGCCCTGCCCCTGCCTGCTGCCCCTCCTGGGGCCTCTCACTCCAACCTTTGGGCTCAGATACTGGGTGGGTGTCAGTAGCTACAATAAAGTGACAGTACAGGACCCCACAGGGGCTCAGGCCCTTGGCTGGGGTACTCCCAGTATGGCCACTGGCAGCTGGATCCCAGTGCTGTGACACAGCAAATACTACTCAGTGCCACCAGTGTTGTCTACACTAGGGGCTTCACAGCACAGGTGGCGGTTAACAGTAGGCTCCAGAGTCAGACTTCCTGGGTTCAAACCTTGGTTCTAACATCTACTAAGTGTCCATTTCCTCTTCTGAAAAATTGGGTTGATAGTAATAGTGCCTAGCTCCTAGGGCTACTGGGGAGATGAAATGAGCTCATGCATGTCGTGTGCTCAGAACAGTGTGGGGTGCATGGGAAGCACTAGTATGTAGTAGCACTATAGATGAGCTACTCCTGACCTCTATACAAAGGCCCTGACCTTACCCTTCCTTACAGATGATGAAACCAGGACACAGAGGTGGGGAATGGCAGAGTCGGGATTTGATCTCAAGTCAGTCTGCCCAGAGCTGTTCTATCTGGGGGCTTCTTCCCCTCAAAGCTCTTTAGCCACAAAAGGCCTAGTGGCCTGGTCTCCCCCCACCTCTGACCTGGCTCCCCTGAAGGGCCTTTAGCCCATCAGTAGGGGGTCCTAGCACCTCTTCCTCTGAAAAAACTAGGCAGGAACTTGACAAATAAGTACCCAAATCAATTCAGAAAATTACATCTGCTGCCAGCATCTTGAAACATCTGCTCTGGGCCCCCAGAAGGGAAGGAACTCAGCACCCTAGATGGGAACATTGAGGCTTGGGGACACTGAATACTTTGCCCAGGTCACACAGCTAATGCTCAGCTAAGCTGGGATTTAGAAACACACCTACTGGACATCAGAACCCAACACCTGCCCCTCTGCCACGTGGCCTCTCAGAATGACCCAGCTCTTAAAAGCTATGAAACAATGTCACCAATGTCTTACTGGATCTGCAAAAGTACCCTATCAGGTACCACAGGACAGATGCTCATCCCTTTGTACAGAAAGAGAAAAACAGAGGCTCAAGGAGGTGGAAATTAATTGTTAAAGCTATAAAGTGCCAGAGCTGGGCCAGAACCCAGATTTCAGACTCAAAGAGTGCAGGCCCCAAGGCTTTGTCTGCTGCAGAGTGCTGCCCCTGAGAACAGCCACCTTCGGTTAAATAAACACAGCATCAGTCAGAGGGACCCAGGGCCACTGCACCCACAAATGTAAAATTTGAGTTGGGCACAGTGGCAAACGTCTGTCATCCCAGAGCTTTGGGAGGCCAAGGCAGGAGGATCACTTGAGCCCAGGAGTTTGAGGTTACAGTGAGCTATGATTACACTCCTGCACCTGGCCTAGCTGACAGAGTGAAACCTTGTCTCTTAAAAAAAAAAAAAAAAAAAAGTGAAATTTGATCCCAATGTGGACTGCCATGGACTTTGGCTGTAGTGTGCCCACAGTCACCATCCTACTTTGCCAGAGTCCCCGTCATGCATCCAGGCACCCACCCGCAGGCCTTGCCCCAGCCAGGCTCTGGGCCACTCCCACACTAGGGGTCAGAGCTTCAGCACCACATATGTCTCCAAAAGAGAAAATGGGGATTGAGGCGGGGGGTGCCAGCTCTCACAGGTCCCAAGGCATAAACCTGAAAATGCTCCAAAAAGAAAAATGGGGTGGCAGATCCCTTGCAGGAGCAGAGGGCTTGGCTTGGCTCAAAAAACAGGAACTTCTGTTCTCATACAGCAAAGGTGAGAGATGACTTGAGTCCAGCCACTGCACTATGCCAGCTCTGTGCCTACCACTATGGGCCATGACCTAGAGCCCAGAGGACACCGTCCATGCCAGCTGCTGGGCCACAGGCAAGATCCCCAGGCACAGAGGTACCTGTGAGTAATGGAGTCCATGCAGTGCCTCTCAGGAAAGGCCAGTGGCTTTCATCCCCGCTGAGTCCAGGAAGGAACTCTGTCCCCTGCTACCACACCTCCAGTCCTAGCCCTAGACTGAGTCCCTGACCCCAACCCCAGACAACCTCACATCTCATAGCCCCACAAACAGGGGCTTTTAGTCCCTAAAGACCTGGGGACCCTGGGCATGTGGCTGGCTCAGGGCTGCTGCCCCACCCTCCTGAGCCAGAGTTCAGGTGTGGCCACCAAAGGGGGCTGTCAGGACTGTGGTATTCCTGCACAAAGGACAGCCCAAGGAGGGGAGCCACCACAGGGTGACTGCAATGACAGAAACCCACCACTCTAGCTCCTAGCTGTTCCCTGCAGCTGCCCCATCTCGCAATTTGCACATTCATCTGTGGCTCATTGCTGCCGCCTTCCTTTTTTCCCTCTCCAGTGACTTCTCTCAGGTTCCTGTCCCCCGACACCTCCCTCTTCGGGATTACTTCCTTCAGAGACCCCAGGACTGTGCAGGGTCAACACTGAGAAAGCAAAGCCTTCCCTGGAAGTCAGAACTCCTGACTTTCAGGCAGGCTCTGAGGCTCTGGAATTTAGGGAGGGCAGCCCCTTTTAATGTCTCCGTGGCTTCTCCCTCCTGGTAGTGGTGGTGGCAGTCAGGGCTCCAGAAGGTGGGCAGCAAATGCAGCTCCTGGGTTGGGCTCCAACAGCAGGCAAATAGGGGCAGGAGCTCTCTTCCCTGGGAGCCCCTCCCCTCTCTAAAACAAATGCTGCACCCCTCACAACCTCAACCCTGCTTAGCCAAGCCCACTTCCCTCTGGGGAGGAGAGCTCTTTGTTCTCAGGGCAAGTGAAGGGGGTGGGCTACATTAGACTTTGTTTGGGGGTCCATTTTTACCAACCATGACACCGCCTGCCATAATTCACTGTGTGACCTTGGGCAAGTCAGTCCCCTCTCGGGACACAGTTTTCACATCTTTAAAATAGAGGCATTGGACTGGTTCACTTTATGTCTGAACCAGGAGTTCCCTGAATCAGGAATGTGGGATGGGGATCATCTGGGGGGAGGCAATCAAGAATTTCTAAACTGTCTGAAGAAGCAGCTCCTTCTCCCATTCCCCCTTCCACCAGGGTTTGGTGGGAAACCCAGGATGGGCCAGTGGCACATTCTTCACTGGAAGTGACTGCTTCTCAGTCCTCCTCCTGGCCCCACCCAACATGGGCACCCCCAAGGTTCCGGGGCCCAGTTTATCCCTTGAGTTATGTTATCCAGGCTGGAAATCGGTGTCAGCCCAGATTCCCCATCCAAGAGGTCACTGTGTCCTCCTCAAATCCATCCCCTCCTTCCCTCCCCTGGCTCTGCCCACAGTTCAGGCCCCCAGCATCATCCTGCTCTGGACAATCATTCCAGCCTCCATCCCCCTCTGCAGGGCTGCCAGGCGGGCCTCTCTGCCCGACTCAGCCCTCTAGCTCCTGTGGCTCCCAAGCACCTCAGGATAAACGCGACCCCCACTTTGGAGATTATTCAAGGTTCTCTGTGAACTGACCCCAGCTCATGTGTCTGGTCTCACCTTCCATGACCCCCCCACCCCACCCCATGTACCTATGCTCCATGCACACGAGCCAGTTGTGTTCTAGAACATGGCACATCACTTGCCTGTTGCTCTTTGAACACTGTCCCTCTCCTTGGAGTGCCCCTCCCTGGCACTGGTCCCACAAACACTCCCACCTCACCTTCAGCCCCCAGCTCAGAAGAGCCTTTCCTCTGAGATCATCCCAATGCCCCAGGATGGAATAGACTGGACCTTCCCTCTCCAAGGCTGTCCAGCCAGTCCTCTGTGCAGCCCCAGCCCTGCAGCCATGGCAGGAGGCCCTTCCCACACTGGGAGCACCCTGAAGGTAGAAAGGTATCTTGTTATCTCTAGATCCTTAGCATCTGACAAGGTGGTCACTCCGTAATGCTCAAAGTAGATTTCATGAAGAAAGGAAGAGGAGGAGGAGGGAGGGAAGATGAAAGCCTGGAGCCGATGGTGCGGGCTCTTTACTCTTCCCCCTTCTGCTCCTCTCCAGTGCCCCAGGTCCCTGTGGACCCAGTGAGACCTAAAGGTGACAGATTGCCTGGCCGTGACCTCGCAGAACCAATGGGGGCCCTCCTTGTTCCTGCAGTACTATTGGCCGCACTAGCCTGTGCTCACTCAAGCGGAAAGAGCCAAGAAGCCATGCAGCCAGGTGTGTCCTGGAACATGGGGGAGCCAGAGTGCAGAGCCTTATCTGACCATCTTCCCTGGAGGCAGCAGAAGAGCATCTGCCTGCCCCCAGCCACCCCACTGCAGGACTACAGGGAGGAGGGGCGGAAAACCTTGTGCCTGGCTCCCTCCCAGCTTCTCCCGGATTAAAGCAGCAGGGGACAGAGCGCCTCCAGCTCATTTGCATAAACCATTTATAGCAGCGCCTTCAAACCCACGCCTTCCAAGAAGAAAAAAGCCCACTGCAATAGCCTGTGGCTTCCCAGTCTGTCGTTTTCCCTTCTCTTTCGTTTTTTCTTTTAATGACAGGAAGCTGTGCTCAAGAGAAATCTCTGCCCTGGCTGTTCTTGGCAGCAGAGGGAGCTGTGCTTTCCCTCCAAATTGAATGAGAATGATAAGCAGCCAGCCCCCAGGTGTCAGTGACTTACAGTTTGCAAAGCCTATGAGCACTCACGAACTGTTTCAGTCTTCCCAGGAAGCACAGGAGGTAACTATTGCCAGACCCCATTTTACAGATGAGAAAACCAAAGCTGAAAGAGGGTAAGTAACTTGTCTAAGCCACAAAAACTAGTAAGTGACTGTAATGGACATGGTGGCTGATGCCCAACATCTACACCACCCCAAGACAACAGCAGTTCTCAGCCCTGGTTGCACATCAGCATCATCTAGGAGGTAATAAAATTACTGGTAGAGCCAAGTGTGGTGGCTCATGCCTGTAATCCTAGCACTTTGGGAGGCTGAGGCAGGAGGATTACTAGAGCCCAGGAGTTTGAGACCAGCCTGGGCAACATAGCAAGACCCTGTCCCTACAAAAAATAAAAATAAAAATTAGCTGGGCATGGTGGTGTGTGTCTGTAGTCCCAGTTACTTAGAAGGCTGAGATGAGAGGGTCACTTTAGCTCAGGAGGTCAAAGCTGAAGTGAGCAGAGATCACGCCACTGTACTCCAGCCTGGGCAAGAGAGAGACCCTGTCTCAAAAAAACCAAAAACAAAAACAATTACTGATGCCCAGTATCCACGCTAGACCAATTCATAGAGAAATCTGAAGCGTGGGGCCCAGCTCCCCAAGCAATTCTCACATGCAGCCAGGGTGCCATACCCTGGCAATAAGCCAATCACAATGGTTTCATTCCCCTTCCCAGTGACATGGTCAAGAATGGCCAGGTGACCCACTTCTGGCCAAGGAGGCATAGATTTCCCAGCAGTGGGAAATGTTCTGGGACCCCTCTGAGAAAGGGATCCTTGCCCCACAGAACATAGGGGTCGTTCTCCTTTCTCCAGATATCACTGTGTCCAGATGCAATTCCTGGGACCACTGTGGCCATGTCACTACTGGTCTAGAAGGAAGCCAACCCAAGGATGGCAGAGTAGAGAGATGGGAAGTACCTCATCCTAGAGCCTTGACTCAGCCAACCCTGAAAGCCACCCACCTTTGGACATCCTGTTTTCTGCATAGTACAGCTCCTTACTGCTTAAGTCAGTGCGGGCCAGCATTTGTTATTTGCAACAGATAGGCCTGGGACAACAGCAGTCACCTTCCCATGTCCCTCACCCTAGTCATCCCCATGTCATCCAGGAAAATGGGCCTCTGGATCTTCCACTGCAGGGTGCACGCTTGACTGACAGCCCCAGCTGTGGAGCTCTGAAGTCCATCCCCATGTTTGCTCCAAGGCAATGCTTCCCACAGCTCACCCCATCTAGTGATGCGTGTGGCAGGGATATTAAGGCAGGCCCATTCCTGGGAGATGTGGGGCTCCACTGGCCAGGGACTGTGGCTCTGGCTGGAGGATACTCCAAGGTCTTGCAGAACTTTTCGTAGAATTGCACTATAGTCTGATATGCTCCCACCAAACTTCCTTCCTTTCTTACCCCTCTCCTTCACTCAGGGTCCCACTTGCACTGAGGTCTGATGGCTCCCCCAGACTCCCCCAGCTTCCTCCTTATTTTTCTTCACACAAGCATTTCCCCTGATTATGTATGTACGTAGGCATGTACGTATGTATGTTTAATCCTCTCTTGACGTCTACTTAACCCATGACCTGCCTAACACAAGACCTGCATCACCTCATGCCTGGACTACTACTACCCACTTGTGTGTCCCTTCCACCCCATCCCTAATCCTTCCTACACAAACCATGCTACTCCCCAACTCAAGACCCTCCAACAGTTTCTTATTTCTTATACTATCGAGTTCAATTACTTCGGCCTTTCTTTATAAGCAGTACTGACCCTGACCTGCCCTACCAGCCAACTCTGGCAGAAGACTGAAATCCATCCCTGTTGTTTCACTTACATGCCTAGTGGGCATCCACATGTGGTAGCAATCCTGGCCATTGGCAGCACAGAAATGACTGATGTGGCCCATAACCAATGAATACTGAAGCTGTCATAAGTTTCAGTACCAATTCCACCCCTTTCCACAGATGTTCCTCAATGACAAAGGCTCCCTCAATCTCCCCTCCCTTAGCCCCAATAGAATATTTAATTTAAAAAAATACATTTTATACACAAATCACCCTCCATCAACAAGAAGAGAATCCTCTAAAGATGGTTATGATAAGGAAAATGATTCTTATTCATAATGATAATGACGTTAAGCACAAGATGATAAAGTTGAAGATGGTGATGGTATTGGAGAAAAAAGCAGTGATAAAAATAAGTTTGAAGGCTTGGCGTGGTGGTTCACGCCTGTAATCCCAGCACCTTGGGAGGCCGAGGCGGGCAGATCACTTGAGGACAGGAGTTCGAGAGCAGCCTGGCCGACATGGTGAAACCCTGTCTGTACTAAAAATACAAAAATTAGCCAGGTGTAGTGGCACACGGCTGTAGTCCTAGCTGCTCAGGAGGCTGAGGCAGGAGAATCGCTTGAACCCGGGAGGTAGAGGTTGCAGTGAGCTGAGATCAGCCACTGCGCTCCAGCCTGGGCGAAAGAGCAAGACTCCATCTCAAAAAATAAAAAATAAAAAAGTCTGAAAATAAAAGAAAATTTTAAAAGCAGGTAAAGCAGAAAAGCAGGGGTTAAAATTTTCTCACATTATGATCTCAATGATATAAGCATATATGCAGTACAGCTGACTTCCTCCTGATGCACTGCTATGTTAAACAGCTGTGTCTGTTAGGAATTGCATTTGGTTGCTAATAATAAAAAACAGAAATAACATAGCTTTTAAAATATATTAAGTGTTTTCTTTAACATAGGAAGTCTGCAGGTACACAGACATAGCTAATGTGGCAGCTCTGTAATTATCAGGGACCTGGGCTTCTTTCATCTTTCTACCCCGTCTTCCACATAACACTGCAAGGTTGCTTCATAGTCTGAAATAGAAGCTGAAGCTCCAGCCAGCTTGCCCACATTCCAGGCAAGAAACAGAAAGAACACAGAAAACCAAAACCAAAGGACATATATTAGCTACCTGCCCCTCTTTAAAGGAGCCTTATTCAAAGTCCACCCAACAATTCTAATTTGCATCTTGTTGACCAGAATGTAGTCACATGCCTACACCAAGCTGGACAAGAAGCTGAAATGTGTGGTCTTTTCATTGGACATATTGCCCTCTCAAGTTAAACACAGGGTCCTCAGCCATACGATGAGTTCCATTTCCTCTGGAGAACATTCTGATCGATGCCCTTAGTACATGGAAACTTCAAAGCTGGGGGTGTCTTCCCTGGTGTCCCCACACACCCCTTTGCTCCCTCCAGCTGAACTGCCACCCATAATGAGAAGCTGTGTTGTCCCTCAACTTGATGACAGGTTGGTATGCCAGAAAACTATGTGATTTATTTAAATAGGACATAAAAAGTATCAAAAGTCTCTTTTAAGAGAATGAAAAGATTAGCCACAGACAGGGAGAAATTCATTGCAAAGCACATATCTAATAGAGAATCCAGAATACATAAACAACTCTTATAACTCAAAAATAAGAAAACAACCTGATGAAAAATTAATGGGCATAAATTTAAACAGACACTTCACCAAAGTAAATATATAACTGGCAAATAAGCAGATGAAAAAATGCTCATTGGCTGGGTCCAGTGGCTCATGCCTTAATCCCAGCAATTTGGGAGGCCCAAGGTGAGAGGATTGCTTGAACCCAGGAGTTCAAGACCAGCCTGGGCAACATCACAAAACCCTGTCTCTACAAAAAGCTCAAAAATCAGCCGAGTATGGTGGTGTATGCCTGTAGTCCCAGCTT
>NW_026652278.1:30043398-30063691 GCF_009828535.3 Hylobates moloch
AAAGAAAGAAAGAAAGAAAGAAAGAAAGAAAGAAAGAAAGAAAGAAAGAAAGAAAGAAAGAAAGAAAAGAAACAAAAAAGAAAAAATGCTCATCAATGGGTAGCAGGTGGTTGGAAAAAAAAAGTTTGGTTTGTTTTGAGACGGAGTCTCACTCTGTCTTTCAGGCTGGAGTGCAGTGGCACTATCTCTACTCACTGCAACCTCTGCCTCCCAGGCTCAAGTGATTCTTCTGCCTCAGCCTCCCGAGTAGCTAGGATTACAGGCATGTGCCACTATGCCTGGCTAGTTTTTGTGTCTTTAGTAGAAATGGGGTTTCACCACGCTGTCCAGGCTGGTCTTGAACTCCTGACCTCAGGTGATCTGCCCGCCTTGGCCTCCCAAAGTACTGGAACTACAGGCGTGAGCCACCGTGCTCGGCCTAATCCAGGGTAAATTTGTGCCTAAATTAAGCCAGGCACGGTGGCTCACGCCTATAGTCCCAACTACTCGGGAGGCTGAGGCACGACAATCACTTGAACCCAGGAGGTGGAGGTTGCAGTGAGCTGAGATCGCGCCACTGCACTCCAGCCTAGGTGACAAAGCAAGACTCTGTCTCAAATAAATAAATAAATAAATAAATGGATTACTGATATACACCATAGCATGCATGAATCTCAAACTCATTAGGCTGAGTGAAAGAAGCTAGAGAAAAAAAGAGACCATACTGTATCATTCCCATTATATAGAACTCTAAAAACTGTAAACTAATCTACAGTGACGGAAAGCAGCTGGCGGTTACTTGATTATGGCAGAGGCGGCAGGGGTGCAGCAGGGAGGAGTAGGAGAGGGGATTATTTAAGGCACAAGGGAACTTGTGAGGGTGACAGAAATGTCCACTAAGTTCATGGCGCTGATGATTTCACAGGTATATGCATATGTCAAAACACATCAACTGTGCATTTTAAATATGTGCAGTATATTTTTGTCAGTTATACTTTAATAAAGCTGTATTTTAAAACCTATTAAATATAAGCGTAAGCCAGCCGCAGTGGCTCACGCCTGTAATCCCAGCACTTTGGGAGGCCGAGGTGGGCAGATCGCTTGAACTCAGGAGTTCAAGACCACTCTGGGCAACATGGTGAAATCCTATCTCTACAAAAAATACAAAAATGAGCCGGGCATGGTGGTGTGCACCTGTCCCAGCTACTCCAGAGGCCGAGGTAGGAAGATCACCTGAGCCCGGGAGGTTGCAGTGAGCCATGATCACACCATTGCACTCCAGCCTGGGTGACACAGTGAGACCCTGTCTCAAAAAATATATATAAGAGAGTGAGAGGAGGGAGTAGGGGGAAAAAAGTGTTACTTCTATAAAAACTAAGATGAATCAGTTCCTCAAAAAATTAAAAATAGAATTGCCATATGATCCAGCAATTCCACTCTGGGTGCATACCCAAAAGAATGGAAAGCAGGGACTTGGACTTGAACAGAATTCATAAACCCATGTTCATAGCAGCATTATTCACAATAACCAAAACATGGAAGGAACCCAAATGTTCATTGACTGATGAATGGATAAACAAAATGTGGCACATACATACAATGGAATATCATTCAACCTTAGAAAGGAAAGAAATTCTAATATATGCTAAAACAAGGATGAATTTTGAGGACATTATGCTAAGTGAAATAAGCAAGTCACAAAAAAACCAAATACTGTATGATTCCACTTATCTGAGATACCTAGAGTACTCAAATTCACAGAGACAGAAAGTAGAATGGTGCTTGCCTGGGGTTGGGGGCACTGGGAAATGGGAAGCTAGTGTTTAATGGGTACAGGGTTCCAGTTTGGGAAAATGAACAAAGTTCTGGAGATGGATGTTACAAAATAACACATGTACTTAATACCACTGAACTGTACATTTAGTAAGATGGTCAAATTAAATGTTTAAATTTTATGTTATGTGTATTTTACCACAATTTTTTTTTTTTTTTTTTTGAGACAGAGTCTCGCTCTGTTGCCCAGGCTGTAGTGCAGTGGCACGATCTCGGCTCACTGCAAGCTCCGCCTCCCGGGTTCACACCATTCTCCTGCCTCAGCCTCCCGAGTAGCTGGGACTACAGGCGCCCGCCACCACACCTGGCTAGTTTTTTGTATTTTTAGTAGAGACAGGGTTTCACCGTGTTAGCCAGGATAGTCTCGATCTCTTGATCTCGAGCTCCGCCTGCCTTGGCCTTCCAAAGTGCTGGGATTACAGGCGTGAGCCACCGTGCCTGGCCTACCACAATTTTTTTTTAAGTACAGAAACAAAAACTAAGTTGAAAGCTTTGGAAAGATGCCCTAAAGGATTGTCCATTAAAAATGCTATCACACTCGGGAGGAGAACAAGACTGGAACCCTCTAGCACTCCTCCCCACCACAAAGATAGCCAAAACAATGAATAAACAATGATATAGGTATATATATAGATAGATAGGTAGAGAGAGAGAGAGAGACATGCAGTTTCGCTCTTGTCACCCAGGCTGGAGTGCAATGGCACAACCTCGGCTCACTGCAACCTCTGCCTCCTGGGTTCAAGAGATTCTTCTGCCTCAGCCTCCCAAGTAGCTGGAACTACAGGTGCCCACCCCCACGCCCAGCTAATTTTTGTATTTTTAGTAGGGAAGGGGTTTCACCATGTTGGGCAGGCTGGTCTCAAACTCCTGACCTCAGGTGATCCACCCGCCTCAGCCTCCCAAAGTGCTGGGATTAAAGCCCTGAGCCACAGCGCCCAGTCAACATTGTTATTTTAACAAAAATAACTGAGGGAGAGTGCCAGAGTTCATCAGATGGGTGACAGAAACTTGAGATGGCTACACAGAGAACAGAAGAAAATGCTGGGACTCTACCACTCCATCCCCCCACCAGGATCAGCTGGGAACCAGGAGGTAAGCAAGAGGGTGCCAGCAACCCCCATCAACACCTTGGCCAACTACAGACCTCACCACTGGAGTCCCCTGTAATTCTCACAGGCACCAAGCTCAGCTGAGGAAGCTGCCTGGAGTCCACACAGCAGTGCTCCTCCAAAGAAGAAGCCAATGCTGTGCCATGCCCCCTGTGCCCACATGGCTACTCTGCTATGCCATCTTGGAATTGGAACAACAGCTGGAGCACGTCTTGCTGCCGGGGTGAGTCGCCATGGGTCCCCTTCATCCCTGAAGCTAAGCCACCCTGCACCCCAGCCCAGTGGCCCAACATCCCCAAGCCAAGCTGCCAGCAGCTGTTACACCCTTCCCTGCAGGGCCCAGCAGAGGTAGAGCCACTCCATCTACCCCTCCTTCTGCCCCCTTGGGCCAGAGCCTAACTGATTTCCTAGGTACCCTGCCTCCTAAACACAGTACCTTGGCTGCTCAGGACAGTCACATCTCTCTGGTGCCTAAGTTGAAGGAGTGCCTTACATCCCAGAAAACAGTACCTTGGCTACCTGGAGCAGTCACTCACCCGAGTGCCTAAGCTAAAGTGGTGCTCTGCATCTCAGGGAAATAGTTCCTGGGCTGCCCAGGACAGTCATGTCCCCTATCACCCCCAAGCATGAACTGAAGCGGCACACCAGCCCCCAGGGAATCAGTGCCCTGGCCAAGCTGAGCAACTGTGCATCCCAGAACTGAGCTGACCTAGTACCCCATGTCCCAGGGAAATAGAGCTGTGGCTGAACTGAGACATCCTGCCCTACAGGCCAAACAACCCTAGTACTCTGTTGCCCCAGAGCTGGGCTAGCCCTCTAGAGCCTGAGCCGCTGACATACCCCTCTCCCTGGGGAGTAAAGTCATCACTGTGCTGTTCCTTGCCCCCTCAGTGCCCAAACAACAGCTGTGCCCCACCTTTCTGGGATACTTGCTGCCGCTGCACCTGGCATCACACAGTCAGGAATATTGCCAAGCCCCACTATCCCTTGTTCTAGAGTCACACTACACAATGCCTCATCCACTGGGATCTGAGTTGCTGCTGAACCCTATTGGCTCAAGTTCCTGAATTGCAGCCATGCCTTGTTTCCCAGGCCCAAATCTTTAGAGCACTTCTTCCCAGGAGTCAGGCCAGTACTGTGCCCTGTCCCTCCCAGCAGTAGAATCACAGGTACAACCCAGCCTATGGGTCTGAGCTGATAGGGGGTGCTTCAGAGTCACAGATGCTGGCTCTGTGGGCAACATATATCCAACCCTGCCACTGACAGCAATATTGCACCCTATGACCCAGGTGGCCTAATAGGCTTGCAAGACCCTCAGCCTAGGACCCCAGCCCCACAGCCACTCTAAGCACCTGCACCTGGAACTCAGGGCTGCTGCAGCTGCTTGTAGGCCATGTCAGACTTGATACCAAGAGAGATCCCCTTGGCTAAGTCTTCCCGTTGTGAGTTAAATGAGAATAGGAGGACCTCAAGAGCTCTCAAAACTGAGGACATTAACAACCTATGATGCCAGTGTACAAACATCTACAGCCTAGGCCACGGGGGTGCTCACAGTTATTGCTGATATCCATTGCAGCTGAAGAAGCTGCATAAAGACCATACCATTGCACCTATCCAGAAACAGAGTCATCACACTCTTTCCAACTGGCACACTCCAACCCAACTGCAGATGAAAACCTTTCTCTACAAAAGCCATTCTAAAAAGTTTGGAAGAGGTGATTGATCCACTAGATGTACAGACATCAATGTGAGGATGTGGGGACACAAGAAACTCAAAAGTCAAGAAAATATGACACCACCAAAAGAACATAATAACTCACTAGTAAGAGACCCAAATGGGAAGGAAATTCACAAATTTCAAGAAAAGGAATTCAAAAAGGATCTTAAGGAAATCAACAAGATACAAAAAAAAAAAAAATACAGATAGACAATCTGATAAAAATCAGGAAAACAATTCACAATGTGAAAGAGAAATTCAACAGAGATAGCAATAATTTTAAAAGAAACAAACAGAAGTCCTGCAGCCGAAAAGTTCAATGAATGAAATAAAAAATGCAGTAGAGAGCTTCAACAGCACTTGATCAAGCAGAAGAAAGATTCTCTGAACTGCCGGGCGCGGTGGCTCACGCTTATAATCCCAGCACTTGGGAGGCCGAGGCGGGCGGATCACGAGGTCAGGAGATCGAGACCACGGTGAAACTCCGTCTCTACTAAAAATACAAAAAATTAGCCGGGCATGGTGGCGGATGCCTGTAGTCCCAGCTACTTGGAGAGGCTGAGGCAGGAGAATGGCGTGAACCCGGGAGGCAGAGCTTGCAGTGAGCCGAGATTGTGCCACTGCACTCCAGCCTGGGCAACAGACCAAGACTCCATCTCAAAAAAAAAAAAAGATTCTCTGAACTTTAAAGGTAGGTCATTTGAGCCAGGTACGGTGGTTCACGCCTGTAATCCCAGCACTTTGGGAGGCCGAGGCGGGCGGATCACCAGAGGTCAGAAGTTCAAGACCAGCCTGACCAACATGGAGAAACCCCATCTCTACTAAAAATACAAAATTAGGCCGGGCACGGTGGCTCAAGCCTGTAATCCCAGCACTTTGGGAGGCCGAGGCGGGCGGACCACAAGGTCAGGAGATCGAGACCATCCTGGCTAACACAGTGAAACTCCATCTCTACTAAAAATACAAAAAATTAGCAAGGCGTGATGGCAGGCGCCTGTAGTCCCAGCTACTCGGGAGGCTGAGGCAGGAGAATGGTGTGAACCCGGGAGGCGGAGCTTGCAGTGAGCCGACATAGCGCCACTGCACTCCAGCCTGGGCGATAGATAGAGTGAGACTCCGTGTCAAAAAAAAAAAAAAAAACCCAGCTACTCAGGAGGCTGAGGCAGGAGAATCACTTGAACCTGGGAAGTGGGGGTTGCAGTGAGTTGAGATCACGCCATTCCACTCCAGCCTGGGCAACAAAAGTGAAACTCCATCTCAAAAAAAAAAAGAAAACAAAAAAGAAAGGTCATTTGAAATTACCCAGTCAGAGAAAAAAAGAAATAAGAACAAAAAGGTCAAGAAAAATTACAAGACTTATGAGACATTATTAAGCAATCAAATATTTGTATTACAGTAGTTTTAAAAGGAGAAGAGAAGGGCCAGGCGCAGTGGCTCAAGCTTGTAATCCCAGCACTTTGGGAGGCCGAGGCGGGTGGATCATGAGGTCAGGAGATTGAGACCATCCTGGCTAACACGGTGAAACCCCGTCTCTACTAAAAATACAAAAAAATTAGCCGGGCATGGTGGTGGGTGCCTGTAGTCCCAGCTACTCAGGAGGCTGAGGCACGAGAATGGCGTGAACCCGGGAGGCGGAGCTTGCAGTGAGCCAAGATCGCGCCACTGCACTCCAGCCTAGGCGACAGAGCAAGACGCCATCTGAAAAAAAAAAAAAAAAAAGAGAGAAGAGAAGGAAAAAGGTGTAGAAAACCTATTTAATGAAATAATAGCTGAAAACTTCTGAAGTCTGGGGAAAGATGTGGACATCCAGATCAAGGAAGCTCAAAGATTCCCAAATAGATTCAACCCAAAAAGGCCCTCCCTGAAGCCATTATAGTCAAATTGTAAAAAGTGAAAGATAAAGAAAGTTCACAGACAAAGCCTCCAAAAAAAGACAGAGAATTCTAAAAACAGCAAGAGAAAAGCATTGAGTCACATATAAAGGAGTATCTATTAGACTAAGAGCAGATTTCTCCACAGAAACCTTACAGGCCAGTAGAGAATGGGATGATATCGGCCGGGCACGGTGGCTCACGCCTGTAATCCCAGCACTTTGGGAGGCCGAGGCAGGTGGATCACAAGGTCAGGAGTTCAAGACCAGCCTGGCCGAAATGGTGAAACCCTGTCTCTACTAAAAATGCAAAAAAATTAGCTGGGCATGGTGGCGGGTGCCTGTAATCCCAGCTACTCGGAGGCTGAGGCAGAGAATTGCTTGAACCCGGGAGGCGGATGTTGCAGTGAGCTGAGATCATGCCACTGCACTCCAGCTGGGACACAGAGCAAGACTCCGTCTCTGACAAGCCATTAGCTAGACTAACCAAGAAAAAAAGATAAAAGACCCAAATACATAAAATCAGAAATCAAAACAGAGACATTACAACCAATACCACAGAGGCTGCTCTGCCTGTGGAGTAGCCATTCTTTTATTTCTTTACTTCTCTAATAAACTTGCTTTCACTTTACTCTGTGGACTCGCCCCAAATTTTTTCTTGCATAAGATCCAAGAACCCTCTCTTGGGGTCTGAATTGTGACCGCTTTCCAGTAACATCTTCCATGGTGAATCACAAAGGGATGATACTGAAGAGACCCCTGACCCAAAGAAAATAGATTGCAGCATCAATTGGCCAACTTTGGAGTCAAGAAAACTTTTCAATTATTTACAGCTTTTAGCAATTGAGTAAAGAATCTTCCTGTAAGCAAAACTTGGAGCATATTTCTTTCTCTCTATTTGATTTCTCCAGAATTTGGAAACTATTTGTGAGTATTCTTAACTTATGGCAATATAGTTATTTACATAAGTGCAAAAAGCAACTGTTTTCTTTTTTAACAGAACACAATTGGAGACTGGTTCTTTTACCAAGGCTTTGACTGGAATGGCATTCTCTCAGATATAAACAGATTCCTTTAAGGAATAAAAGCCCCTATGGCCGGGTGTGGTGGCTCACGCTTGTAATCCCAGCACTTTGGGAGGCCGAGGCGGGCGGATCATGAGGTCGGGAGATCGAGACCACGGTGAAACCCCGTCTCTACTAAAAATACAAAAAAATTAGCCGGGCGTGGTGGCGGGCGCCTGTAGTCCCAGCTACTCGGAGAGGCTGAGGCAGGAGAATGGCATGAACCCAGGAGGCGGAGCTTGCAGTGAGCCGAGATCGCGCCACTGCACTCCAGCCTGGGTGACATAGCGAGACTCCGTCTCAAAAAAAAAAAAAAAAAAAAAAAAGGAATAAAAGCCCCTTGGGAAAACTGGCCTCATATCTTGTCTACACAGTCCCTGTACAGGGTTCCTCACCTGTGGTAGTATAGAATGTCATTTTCTGGCAGGCTAGGAGCCCCAGGTTATCTTGGGATCTCAAGAGGAGAGAAATTTACCCAGCTCATACAGGTATTTGCAGTCACAAACCCATGGCTCAGCTCAAGGCTTTAAAAAGTCTAATCCATGATTCCTTATGGAACAAAGATCCATCAAAGGCAATTTTAAAAGGTGCCTATATGGCAAATAATTATTCTCGCTGTACTTCTACAAATAATCAAGACAATTATAATAAGACTAAAGCTTATTTTGTAAACGAAACTATGATTTGGTTTTAATGAAAATGAAGACTGGAGAGAGAAAATTTGTGTTTCAAAAACTATGGTACACCTGTTATTAAATTCTAGTCTTGTTTGTTGTTTTTTAGTTTTTTTCTGCAATTTAGATTGACCCTGCTTATTTCTGTGAATCAGTTAGTGATTTCTGGCTGCTGCTCAGAAGAAACAAGAGAAATAGGTAATATAAAAATCTGGATCAGTCTTCTAATTCTGGGCATATACTGGAATTGGGTAGCAACCCCAAATCAGCTTGGTTCCAACACTTGCCCAGTTCCTGGAAAGACTTCTCATTTAGTTTAGTTGGAATGCTTTTACTTATATTGATTTACTGTTGTGAAACATATTGCTGTTGTACTCATTGTGCAGGAATGCAGGATAAGCTTACTCAACAATTTCTTAAATTGAACACTTATTCATCTTCTTGATATCACCTTTTGTCAGAAGTCAGAGTTATGAATGACCCTCACCATACCAACATTTTCTTTTTTTTTTTTTTTTTTTTTTGAGATGGAGTCACGCTCTATTGCCCAGGCTGGAGTGCAGTGGCACCACCTCAGCTCACTGCAACCTCCGCCTCCCAGGTTCAAGCAATTCTTCTGTCTCAGCCTCTTAAATAGCTGGGACTATAGGCACACACCACCACGCCTAGCTAATTTTTGTATTTTTTTTCTTTCTGTTCTTTTGAGACAGAGTTTCACTCTGTTGCCCAGGCTGGAGTGCAATGGTGCGATCTTAGCTCACTACAACATCCACCTACAGGGTTCAAGTGATTCTCCTGCCTCAGCCTTTGAGCAGCTGGGATTACAGGCACCTGCCACCACACCCAGCTAATTTTTGTATTTTTAGTAGAGATGGGGTTTCACCAGGTTGGCCAGGCTGGTCTCAAACTCCTGACCTCAGGTGATCCACCCACCTCAGCCTCCCAAAGTACTGGGATTACAGGCATGAGCCACCATGCCTGGCCTAATTTTTGTATTTTTACTAGAGACAGGGTTTCACCATGTTGGCCAGGCTGGTCTCGAACTCCTGACCTGAGATGATTGGTCCACCTCGGCCTCCCAAAGTGCTGGGATTACAGGCGTGAGCCATTGTGCCCGGCCTTTATACCAACGTTTTCTGACTGAGCTCCTCTCTACTCTAAATACAAGAGACCCTAATAGATAGAAATATCATCACCCCTATTCAGCCAGCAGAAGTTAGAGAAGATAGATATTCATCCCTCTACAAACCACAGGATTAAGGGTCCCCTTGTAAAAGGGAGGGAGAAATATGTCAGAGGTGTTCAAACCAGAGCCACTCCATCTTCAACAGGGCCTAGGTAAAATGAGACTGAGACATGCTGAGCTGCATTCCCAGGAGGTTAGGCATTCTTAGTCACAGGATGAGATAGGGAATCACAAGATACAAGTCACAAAGACCCTGCTGATAAAACGAGATACAATAGGCCAGGTGCAGTGACTCATGCCTATAATCCCAGCACTTTGGGAGGCCAAGGTTGGCAGATCACCTGAGGTCAGGAGTTCAAGACCAGCCTGGCCAACATGGTGAAACCCCATCTCTGCTAAAAATATAAAAATTAGCCTGGCATGGTTGTGCATGCCTGTAATCCCAGCTACTTGGAAGGCTGAAGCAGGAGAACTGCTTGAACCTGGGAGGTAGAGGTTGCTGTGAGCCAATATTGTGTCACTGCACTCCAAGAAAAAAAAAAGTGCAATAAAAAAATCCAGCCAGCCAAAACCTACCAAACCAAGATAGCAATGAAAGTGCCAATAGCATGCTAAAAAGACACTCTCACCAGTGCCATAACAGTTAACAAATGCCACGGCAACATCCCTAAGTTACCCTATATGGTCTAAAGGGAGGAGGAACTCTCAGTTCCAGGACTTGTCTGCCCCTTTCCTGGAAAACTCAAATAATCTACCCCTGATTTAGCATATGATAAGAAATAACCATTAAAATAGCCAATCAGGAGCCCTCAGGGCTGCTCTGTCTATGCAGTAGCCATTCTTTTGTTTCTTTACTTCTCTAATAAACTTGCTTTTACTTAAAAAAAAAAAAAAAAAAAAGATGATACCACAGAAATACAAAGGATCATTAGAGACTATTACAAACAACTATACACAAACAAATTAGAAAGCCTAGTGGCTATAACCTGGCATTCATATGCAGAAAAATAAAAGAAAACCAGCCAGCGTGGTGGCTCATGCCTGTAATCCCAGCACTCTGGGAGGCCAAGGCGGGTGGATCATGATGTCAGGAGTTCCAGACCAGCCTGACCAACATGGTGAAACCCCATCTCTACTAAAAATACAAAAATCACCCTGGCGTGGTAGTGCGCCTGTAATCCCAGCTCCTTGGGAGGCTGAGGCAGGAGAATCGCTTGAAACCAGGAGGCAGAGGTTGCAGTGAGCTGAGATCATGCCACTGCACTCCAGCCTGAGTGACAGAGTGAGACTTTGTCTCAAAAAAAAAAAAAAAGAAAAGAAAAGAAAACCTAGCAGAAATTGAGAAATTCCTGGACACATGAAATCTACCAAGATTGAACCAAGAAGAAATAGAAAACCAGAACAGACCAATTCCAAGTAACAAGATTGAATCTATAATAAGTCTTCCATCAAAGAAAAGCACAGGACCTGATGGCCTCGCTGCTGAATTCTACCAAACATCTGAAGAAAAACTAATGTCAATTCTTCTCAAACTCTTCCAGAAAATTAAGGGGGAAAGAATTCTTCCAAACTTATTCAATGAGGCCAGCATTACCCTATACCAAAACCAAACAAGTACACAACAAAAAAAAGAAAACTACAGGCCAATATCTCTGGCAAATATAGATGCAAAAAATCCTCAACAAAATACCGGTCAACCAAATTTAGCAGCACATCAAAAAGATGATTCACCATGATCAAGTGGAATTTATCTCAGGGATACAACATACACAAATCAATAAACACAATATATCACATCAACAGAATGAAGGACAAAAACCATATGCTCCTCTCAGTAGATGCACAAAAAGTACTTGATAAAATTCAACATCCCTTCATGATAAAAACTCTCAACAAGTTAGGTATAGAAGGAATATATCTCAACACAATAAAGGCCACATAGCACAAAATCATAGCCAACATCATACTAAAAGGGGATAAGTTGAAAGCTTTTTCTCCAAGATCCAAAACAAGACAAGAAAGCCCACTATTACCACTTTTATTCACCACAGTAGTGGAAGTACTAGCCAGAGCAATTAAGGAAGAGAAAAAAATAAAGAGCTTCCATATTAAACAATAGGAAGTCAGATTGTCCCTATTTGCATATAAACTGTCATATATAGAAAAACAAAAGACTCGCTGACACAATGGCTCACACCTGTAATCCCAGCACTTTGGGAGGAGGAGGCGGGTGGATCACTTGAGGTCAAGAGTTCGAGACCAGCCTGGCCAACATGGTGAAACTCCATATCTACTAAAAATACAAAAAGTAGCCCAGCATTATAGCGGATGCCTGTAATCCCAGCTACTTGGGTTGCTGAGGCAAGAGAATGGCTTGAACCCAGGTGGAGGAGGTTGTAGTGGGCCGAGGTGATGCCACTGCACTCCAGCCTGGGCAACAGAGTGAAAGTCTATCTCAAAAAAAAAAAAAGAAAGAAAGAAAGAAAGAAAAAAACTCCACCAAAAAAACTCTGAGAACTAATAAACGCATTCAGTAAAATTTTAGAATACAAAATCAACATACAAAAATCAGTAGCATTTCCATACACCAACAACAAACTAGTGGAAAAAGAAACGAATAAAGTAATCCCATTTACAATAACTACAAAAAAAATCTAGGAGTAAATTCAACCAAGGAAGTGAAAGATCTCTACAATAAGAACTGTTAAACACTGATGAAAAAAATTGAAGAGGACATAAAAAAACTGAAAGACATCCATGTTTATGGATTAAAAGAAGTAATATTGTGAACATGACCATACCACCCAAAGCAATCTACAGATTCAATGCAACTCATATCAAAATACCAAAGACATTCTTCACAGAAATAGAAAAAACAATCCTAAAAATTGTATGGACCCCATCCCCCATATAGCCAAAGCAATCCTGAGCAAAAAGGACAAAGCTAGACATATCACACTACCAGACCTCAAAATATATTAAAAAGACCAAAACAGCATGGCACTGGCATAAAAACAGACAAACAGACCAATGGAATAGAATAGGAAATCCAGAAATAAACCCATGTATTTATAGCAAAACTGATTTTCAATAAAGGTGACAAGAACATTCATTGGGAACGGAACAGTCTTTTCAATAAATGGTGCTAGGAAAACTGGATATCCACATGAAGAAAAATGAAACTAGAGCTGTACCTCTCACCATATATTAAAATCAAATTAAAATTGGTTTAAAAGACTTAAATGTAAGACCCAAAACCATAAAACTACTAGAAGAAAACATAGAAGAAATGCTTCAGGACATTGGTCTGGGCAAAGATTTTATAAAGAAAACCTCAAAGCACAGGCAACAAAAGCAAAAGTAGACAAATGAAATTATATCAAACTAAAATGTCTCTGCATGGCAAAGGAAACAATCAACAGAATGAAGAGATCACCTGCAGAATGGGAGAAAATATTTGCAAACTATTCATCTGACAAGGGGTTAATATTCAGAATATACAAGGGACTCAAACAACTCAACAGCAAAAAACAAACAAAAATCCTCCAATTAAAAAATGGGCAAATGAGCTGAATAGATATCTCTCAAAAGAAGGCAGACAAAAACCAACAAGTATATATTTTTAAATGTTCAACATCACTAATCATCAGGGATATGCAAATCAAAATGATAATGAAATATCATTGCACCCCAGTTATAGTGGCCAATATCAAAAAAACAAAAAACAACAAATGCTGGCAAGGAGGCAGAGAAAGGGGAACTCTTTCTGCAGGCGGGAATGTAAATTAGTACAGCCATTATGGAAAACAGTATCGAGGTTCCTCAGAAAAACTAAAAACAGAACTACCATATGACCCAGCAATCCTTCTACTAGGTATATATCCGAAGGAAAGGAAATCACTATGTCAAAGAGCTGCACGCCCATGTTTACTGCAGAACTCTTCATAATAGCCAAGATATGAAATCAACCTAAGTGTCAATCAACAAGTAAATGGATAAAGACAATGTGGTATATATACACAATGGAATACTATTTAGCCATTTAAAAAATGAAATTCTGTCATTCATGGCAATGTGAATGAGCTCGGAGGACATTACGTTATTGAAATAAGCCAGGTACAGAAAGATAAATACCAAATGTTCACATTCATATGTGGAAGTGAAAAAACGTTCTCATAGAGGTAGAGAACAGAATAGTAACCAGAGGCAGGGAAAAGGAAGGGGGAGAGGGATAACCAAAGGTTGGTTAACAGATTCAGAAGCACAGCTAGATAGGAGGGATAAGTGCTAGTGTTCTATAGCACTATAGGGTGACTATAACTAACAACAATTTATTGTACTTTTTTTTTCTTGTTCTTTTCTTTTTTTTTGAGACAAGGTCTTGTTATGTCACCCAGGCTGGAGTGCAGTGGTGCCATCGTCTCTCACGGCAGCCTTAAACACTTGGACTCAAGTGATCCTTCCAACTTGGCCTCCAGAGTAGCTGGGACTACAGGCATGTGCCAACATGCCTGGCAATGGTCTCAACTATGTTGCCCATGCTGGTCTCAAACCCCTAGCCTCAAGCAATCCTCCTGCCTCAGCTTCCCAAAGTGTTGGGATTACAAGCTTGAGCCACCAAGCCTGGCTCTGTATATTTTCAAATAGCTAGGAGAGTGGATTTGAATGTTCCCAGCACAAAGAAATGATAAATGTTTGAGTTGATACACATATTAATTACCGATTTGATTATAACACATTGAATATATATATCAAAATATCACTGTACTCCATAAAATGTACAATTATTATGTGACAATTAAAAATAATAAAGGCCAAAAAATACTGTCAAATTATATACAGGCAAGACAACTGTAAAATCCTCAGTAAAAAAAACTAGAAAGATTTTGACCCTAAATAATTCAAAAGCATCTTTAGGCTCCTGTTGCACTTCAAAGCAGCCAACACTGACTACTGGAGAGGGTGCCTTAGCAGGGTTCCTACAAGAGGTACTCAGGGAATTCCAACCAGCAGATCACGGCTCTACATCAAGACACCAACTAGTAAATGCAAATTCGTGTGTTTTGGTGAAAATATTTATGTATGTATTATTTTATACTACTATTCCCTACATTGATGTTTTACCTAACAAACCAATAAGGTTTCATTCTGATTGCATGAGACAAAGAGGACTTCTTGTTTTTTTTTTTTTTTTTGAAATGGAGTTTCGCTCTTGTTGCCCAGGTTGGAGTGCAATGGCGCAATCTTGGCTCACCACAACCTCCGCCTCCTGGGTTCAAGCGATCCTCCTAAGTAGCTGGGATCACAGGCATGTGCCACCACACCCGGCTAATTTTTTTTTTTTTTTTTTTGTATTATTAGTAGAGATGGGGTTTCTCCATGTTGGTCAGGCTGGTCTCGAACTCCCAACCTCAGGTGACCCGCTCACCTCAGCTTCCCAAGGTTCTGGGATTATAGGCGTGAGCCACCGTCCCTGGCAAGAGGACTTTTAAGAACATAAAAATGAAGACCCAGAAAAAAAAACACACCAAAATGCTGACTGTCAGGCCTCGAGCCCAAGCCAAGCCATCATATCCCCTGTGACCTGCACGTAAACATCCAGATGGCCTGAAGCAAGTGAAGAATCACAAAAGAAGTCAAAATGGTCAGTTCCTGCCTTAACTGATGACATGCCACCATTGTGATTTGTTCCTGCCCCACCTTAACTGAGTGATTAACCTTGTGAAATTCCTTCTCCTGGCTCAGAAGCTCCCCCACTGAGCACCTTGTGACCCCTGCCCCTGCCCACAAGAGAAAAACCCCCTTTGACTAATTTTCCACCACCCACCCAAATCCTATAAAACGGCCCCACCCCTATCTCTCTTCACTGACTCTCTTTTCAGACTCAACCCACCTGCACCCAGGTGAAATAAACAGCCTTGTTGCTCACACAAAGCCTGTTTGGTGGTCTCTTCACACGGACACACGTGACATTTGGTGCCAAAACCCGGGCAGCTAGCATTCCAATTTCTGTCCCTTACGGCCAGTTTTTCTCCTTCTCATCGATCACTCCCACCTACTCTCCCACTGAAACTTCCACCTATCAATATCTTCCCACACAAGGCAAATGGTTCTTGGACCAGGGAAAATATCTCCTTCCAGCCTCATGGGCCCATTCTATTCTATCGTCATTTCATAACCTCTTCCAGGTAGGTTACAAGCCGCTAGCCCGCCTCTTAGAACCTCTCATTTCCTTTCCATCCTGGAAATCTGTCCTTAAGGAAATCACTTCTCAGTGTTCCATCTGCTATTCTACCACTCCTCAGGGATTGTTCAGGCCTCCTCCCTTCCCTGCACATCAAGCTCAGGGATTTGCCCCCGCCCAGGACTGGTAAATTGACTTTACTCACATGCCCCGAGTCAGGAAACTAAACTACCTCTTGGTCTGGGTAGATACTTTCACTGGATGGGTAGAGGCCTTTCCCACCGGGTCTAAGAAGGCCACCACGGTCATTTCTTCCCTTCTGTCAGACATAATTCCTCAGTTTGGCCTTCCCACCTCTATACAGTCCAATAACAGACTGGCCCTTTATTAGTCAAATCACCCAAGCAGTTTCTCGGGCTTTGGGTATTCAGTAGAACCTTCATACACCTTTCTGTCCTCAATCTTTAGGAAAGGTAGAACGGACTAATGGTCTTTTAAAAACACACCTCACCAAGCTCAGCCTCCAACTTAAAAAGGAGGACTCTGTCAAGGATAGAGGCCAAAAACTCACCAACCAAGCAAGTAATTACACTGAACCCCTTGGGCACTCTCTAATTAGATGTCCTGGGTCCTCCCAATTCTTAGTCCTTTAATACCTGTTTTTTTCCTTCTCTTATTCGGACCTTGTGTCTTCCATTTAGTTTCTCAATTCATCCAAAACCGTATCCAGGCCATCACCAATCATTCTATACGACAAATGCTCCTTCTAACAACCCCACAATAGCACCCCTTACCACAGAATCTTCCTTCAGCTTAATCTCTCCCATTCTAGGTTCCCACGCTGCCCCTAATCCCGCTCGAAGCAGCCCTGAGAAACATTGCCCAGTATCTCTCCATACCACACCCCCAAAAAATTTTTCCTGCCCCAACACTTCAACACTATTTTATGTTATTTTTCTTATTAATATAAGAAGACAGGAATGTCAGGTCTCTGAGCTCAAGCCAAGCCATCATATCCCCTGTGACCTGCACGTAAACATCCAGATGGCCTGAAGCAAGTGAAGAATCACAAAAGAAGTCAAAATGGTCAGTTCCTGCCTTAACTGATGACATTCCACCATTGTGATTTGTTCCTGCCCTACCTTAAGTGAGTGATTAACCTTGTGAAATTCCTTCTCCTGGCTCAGAAGCTCCCCCACTGAGCACTTTGTGACCCTCGCCCCTGCCTGCAAGAGAAAAACCCCCCTTGACTGTAATTTTCCACCACCCTCCCAAATCCTATAAAATGGCCCCACCTGTATCTCCCTTCGCTGACTCTCTTTTCGGACTCAGTCCACCTGCACCCAGGTGAAATAAACAGCCTTGTTGCTCACACAAAGCCTGTTTGGTGGTCTCTTCACACGGATGCGTGTGACACTGACATTAATCATTTATAAGTGAGTTATTATTTTTTCCTTCATATGTTCTTGGATTTTCCTAAAAGTATATGTTACCTTTATAAAAATTTAAGCAATAAACTGTTTTTAAAGCAACTATCTGGGCCAGGAGCAGTGGCTCACACCTGTTATCCCAGCACTTTGGGAGGCTGAAGCAGGAGGATCGCTTGAGGCCAGGAGTGTGAGACCAGCCTGGGCAACATAGTAAGACCTATCTCTACAAAAAATTTAAAAATTAGCCAGAGTATGCTGGTGCATGCCTGTAGTCTCAGCTACTCAGGAAGCTAAAGTGGGAGAATTGCTTGAGCCCCGGGGGGTCAAGCTACAGTAAACCATTATCACGCCACTGTACTCCAGCCTAGGCAACAAAGCAAGACCCTGTCTCAAAAAACAACAACAACAACAAAAAACTATTGCTGGTGATGGTAGTAGAGTTTAAAATGGTGACAAAAGTGATGACGATGGTGTAATGTGATGTCCAGGACAGGTGGCCCAAAACAACAGGCTCAAGGGAGATTTGGCATTTTCTGGATAAGCCCTTAAGGGGTTCCTTAATCTCTATGGAGGGAACCAGACCCGACCAGCCCTCAGATGCATAAGACGTGGAGCCCAGGCACTGACTCCCAGGGACTTGCGCCAAGGCAGGTGAGCCCAGGACTCCACTATGGTTATATTACACACTTCTGGATACCTAGCCCTGCCTGGGCACTGAGGGGAAGAATATGAGAAGGAAACAAAATTTAACCTTTTCTAGACATAGGCACAACCACTGGCAATCATGTATCAATTATCTCATTTATTCCTCGATACAACTGGTCAAAGCAGCAAGTCCACTCTGCTGACCATACTCTCTTTTGGGAGGGGACAGGGCTATAAAAGTTCATTTTTTAAAAAAGTGTTTTTTTAATTTCTTTCTTTTTTTTGAGACAGAGTCTTGCTCTGTTGCCCAGGCTGGAGTGCAGTGGCACCATCTCAGCTCACTGCAACCTCCTCCTTCCAGGTTCAAGCAATTCTCCTGCCTTAGCCTCCCAAGTAGCTGGGATTACAGGCACCTGCCACCATGCCCAGCTAACTTTTTTGTATTTTTAGTAGAGACAGGGTTTCACCATGTTGGCCAGGCTAATTTTGAACTTCTAACCTCAAGCAATCCACCCGCCTCGGCCTCCTAAAGTGCTGGGATTATAGGCATGAGACACCACGCCTGTAAAAGTTTAAACTGTAAAAGCAATATGTGCTTATTGTTAAAAATAAATAAATATAACAGTACTGATTTGTGTGGAGTAAAAGCATCCCGTTCCCCAACACTACTCAACCCCAGCCAATTCTCCAGAGGTAGCCCCTGGTAACAGTTGGGTGGGTATCCACTCAGCCTTGGTCTGTGTGTGTACAAATAAACAAAGTAAATATGGCTGAGTGATAACTAGATGCACAGGTAGATATCAAGGTATGGAACCACAGAATAGAGTTGTTCCCCAAGATACTTGCACTGCTCACTCCCTCACCTCCTGCAAATGCCATCAGGTCTTCTCTGGCCAACCTATTCAAAGTGCTGTTCCCCAGACCCCCAAACTCATAATCCCTGTATCTGCCTCACTAATGGTTTCTTTCTCTCCAGGGCATTTTTCATCATCTGACATCCATATGTTATGTTTTTGGGTTTTAAAAATCTGTCTCTCTTCATAAGAATGTAATTCCATGAGACAGAGGACTTGTTTCCTGCTGTATCCTAGTACTTAGAACAGTGCCTGGCACACAGTAGGCATTGACTAAATACTGGTTGAAAGAAAGGAATGAAAGAAAAGAGGGAGAGGGAGGGAGGGAAGGGAAGGGAGAGGAAGGGGGGTAAGGAAAAATGTAGCACTCTAAATGCAAACAGGCCCATACTATACATATTACACAATTTGCTCTTTTCTCTTAATAATATAGTAGACTTTTTTTTAAAATCATGGTACCTCATTAATGTGAAAAGCTGCAAGGTATTCCTGTGAATAGATGTCATCATTTACTTAACCCACTGCTTCCTTCCTGAAACTCTGTGTGGGCAGTAAGTGGAGAAAGGGGCAAAATAAGGTACTCCCAGTCCATGGCTCTTGGCAATAAGCTTTCCCAAATTTCAGTCTAGGAAATTAACTGTTAATGGATCAGGGCATGCAAAGTTATCCTCAAGAGACATAAAGGAGACCTGGCTGGAGGTGAAGAAAAGATGTGTTCATTGGATGCCAAAGATCGGTGAAAAGGGGATGTCACTGAGGCACACCGCGGTGAGGCCCGTGGGAGCAGAGCCAGGGAGATGGTGGCCTGCCAGGCCCAAGTGTTGGGTCCTCCTGGCAGGCATTTCCCTGTTGGTGAAGTGGCCTGGGCAAGGCTCAGAGCCCATGGGCATTGAACTCCCAGACTGTGTTCTCAACTTGCCAGGCCTACAGCAAGTTCACCCAGCACTCAAAGAGCTGCTGCAGGGGAGAAGGTGCCAGGAAGTCCATCTGACAGAAAATTTCTCTTTGGGAAACAGTACATTGACTTCTGATTTGATTCATGAACCTTTGTGGACTTGACTACAGAGAGCCAGGGGCTTCCAGTCCTATCAACTCAGAGGAGACACAGAGGAGATGAAATTTGGGGCCAGCTCAGGCGAAGGCCAGATGTGGGCAGGAGAGGACTCACTAAGGAAACCAGCCCCTCAGGCTGACCTGCCTAGCTCCTAGCTCACAAAGCCATTGTGTTGAGTAAATGAGGTCAGAGCTGTGGGTCTTGGGGCTCAGGGCCTGGTACACGGTAGGAGGTCATTAAACAGTAGGTATTTCTTGTTTATTATTAGAAGTTTGAGGAAGGTGAGTAATGGCATAGGGCAGGTCACACAATGGTGACTCACGCCTGTAATCCCAACACTTTGGGAGGCCAAGGCAGGAGGATCGCTTGAGCCCAGGAGTTCAAGACCAGCCTCGGCTATATAGTGAGACCTCATCTCTACAAAAAGTTTAAAAATTAACTGAGCATGGTGGCACATGCTGGCAGTCCCAGCTACTCAGGAGGCTGAGATGGGAGGATCCCTTGAGCCCAGGAGGTGGAGGCTGCAGTGAGACGAGATCACGCCACTGTACTCCAGCCTGGGTGACAGATTTGGACCCTGTCTCAAAAAAGACAAAAGAAAAGGGAGGGAAGGAGGGAGGGAGGGAGGAAGGACGGAGGGAAGGAAAGAAGGAAGGAAGGAAGGAAGGAAGGAAGGAAGGAAGGAAGGAAGGAA